>NC_056733.1:1389876450-1389928950 GCF_019279795.1 Protopterus annectens | reverse complement strand
GAGGAAAGAGTAAATTCTCTGATCCCCACTGTACTATGATCTCACACTTAAAAGAGATGTTACATGCAATCGGCTGATTTTCATTCAGTTGTATCTGTATTTTTTTTCAGTCAAACAGTTGCTGCTTTGAAGGGTTAAAGGTAACATATCTATAATTACATATATCTATAAATATCTATATTTATCTATATATATATATATATATATATATATATATATATATATATATATATATATGTGTGTAGACAGATAAATATACATAGATATATAGTTATATATGTGTGTGTTTTTGTGTGTATGTATTATTAAGGCAAACTTGCATCCCTCTCTCAGTTTCTTATAGACTCCTTAATCAGGACCTGAGTTTATTCTTTCTAACATTGAAATATACAACCATCTTATAAGTTCATAGGTCACAAAGCAAGTACTAGGCTAGCTGCCCTTGCGGGCCATTTTAAACATAGACAGTTTCCCTTTTTGTGCTCAAAATAACCTATCCCATTTGGTTATAGATGGGCATTAGTCATCCTGTGGTTGATAATTATATATTAACCATGATGAGAATAATTGGGATCATACCACAGATTATTTTAGGGGACCCATGCATGGGACAAAGCATTTAGGAGCTGCTTCTGTCCATTAGTAGTACAGGGGGCTGTCCTGGGGCAAATTTACTGTTTCCATCCATAGATCTAAGTTGCACTTGAATAGATACAGGGATGAACTTCGTTTTATGTAGATAGTGTCTGTTCCACAGCAGTGATATCCTCTGCAATATATACCTAATTACCCATCCCTCCAAACTCTTCTGATGATGTTGCAGAAGACATTTAGTTCCCTAGACAGATGTATTTCTGACGCTTTTTGACTTGCCAATGTGCAGTAAATCCATCAGTAATGCCTTGTATGGAAGACACAGGTCACCTCTTAGCAATCTGTAGGTGAAAAGGCTTTGGGTTTGTCAATGCAGGACTTGTTGTTTTGTATCCTTTTAGGAAGGTACCGCTTTGGGTGTTCCAGTTGTTGCATGTGTCTGGACAGATACATGCCAAAGAGGGCATTATATTTAATAAAACTGGCCTAATGACAGCTACATAAGGGAGACAATGACATCCCTAGATCTAGATGCAATCCCTTTTTTTAAAAGCTATGCAATATCGAAGGAATTTCTTACAAGAATAGACACGTGTTGGTCAAAAGTTAGGCCACTGTCCACATAAGTTCCCAAATCCCAAACAGTTGGTCGACTCTTAGGGCTGTATTGTCAATGTGGTAGTTCCCTGGGGTAGATGACTTCCCAAAGGATACAATAATTCATTTTTTGGCATTTAGTTTTCAGACTATGAATTTTGAACCAGTTATTTATTTGGGGCAAAACTTCCTGCAGGATGGCTATGGTCCTAGCTTGTATTTTTCATTTGCAGACTTAGTCAACTAGAGCCCTTTGGTATTGGCTTTTACTTCAGAGAAGTAGATGCCAAACAGGAAATGTCCAGACAGAACCCTTGGGGACTCCAGTGGTGATTGGTCTGTTGGTGGAGGTAATATCCCCTATTTTGATTATCTGCATCCTATCTCTGAGCCAGTGGACAATCCAGTGGGTGACATAGGGATTTATTCCAAGTTTATTTATCTTTTCTACTATGCCTGGTGGAGAATCGTTACAAAAGCTTTGGCCTGGTAGAGGTCTGCGATGTGTACCATTTTGCCTATATTTACTGCTTTGGTGACCTTTTCAAAACAATCCACCAGGCTGAGTAAGTATGACCTGTCCTTGACAAATCCAAACAGACAGGTCTAGTATTTGGAGGTTCCCTATGTCCCGATTGATTAAGTCTTTCCATGGCTTTGCATAAGAGACTGGTCAAATTTATGAGGAAGGTCTTCCATTATGCAGGGAGGTGATTGTAGTTGTTCTCCATTCTTTTGGTACAAAACCTGTACAGAGTTTGATATTGAACAGTGTTGTTTTGGGTGTGGTTAAATTGTGATTCATGCTATTTAAGATGTGTCCTGGGATATTGTCAGGACCTATCAATGCAGTATTTTTAGCATTTGATAGCACTTTTAGGAATTGGTCTTGTGTTATAACTGGAGTAAGCCAGTTTCAGGTATATCTCAAGGGAAAGACAAAGGGGAGAACAGGCTAAAGTTAGAGCTAAATTTATCAGCCAGTAGGTTTGCTAGATCTTCAGCCTCAGTGTAGGTAACACCATTCACATTCAGCTCAGAGCATTGCTGTGTTGTGACTTTCTGTTCCTTCATAGAACAAATGGTTTCTCGAGTGCCAGGTTAAAGGAGTTAAACCTTCATCAACAAATAAATAACTCTCTCTGGCATGATAGATTCCTATCCCATTGTATCCCCCACATATGGAACAAAATTCCACTACACTTTAAGCAGAGTAGCACCTTTGCCACCTTCAGAGTTAAGTTAACCTAGATAATTGGATGGCCAGTTTCAACTTCTTCTGCAATCTATATTTTATTGTCCTTTTTGAGGATGGGGGAAACTTTTGAATATGGGTTATTGGTTAGGCTTATAATAGTCTGCATACTGATTGCCTAGTACTTTGTTATGAACCTAGGAACCTAAATTATACAAAGCCCTATTTTCTAGAAAACTTACACAAATTGTATAATAGCATTCAATTAAAATGAAGGTGGAACTGCTATTCAAGCTAAAAATGGATTAAAGGAATGTGTGGTGATCTTGTTCTTGTGAGATTATAGATTAAGATTTCATGACTTAAGGTTTCATCCTTCCCTTCAAGAAATTTCCTGTGTCACATTCCAGAAGGAAATATTCATGCTTTTTGGTCTCAAAACTTTTTGCAGCCAACTATGCAGGTGTGAATGTTTTTTTGAATATTGACATTTTACCTTCTTTTGTGGAAGACAGCTCTGCTATCATCTATAATGAGTCCTCAAGCTATTTTGATTGGACTTTAACTTTCACTTTGAAACCAGTCAAGCTGTCACATGATGTTGCCATAGAGCATATGTAACTATTCTCCATGTTGCTTTTGGCTGTCAGTTTTGTGTCAATAATACATTTTATTTATTTATCTTTTATTTCTTCAGTTATGTTAACTGGGTAAATAGACTGGTCAGTAGATCCTTTTCAGCCATGACCCAGGCTATTATGACAATACAAAATATACAAAGTGCAGGAGTCAAGAGTAACATATGACTCAGGCAAATCATTACAGTACAATACATATATTACTGTAACAGTAACACTGCCATCTACATATGACTAGTGTTTAAGAGTCTTGCTCAGAGACACATAGTGGGTAAATGCAAATGGAGGCTGTGTGTATCAAATTCAGGACAGTGTTTGGAACTCTACTACCAGAGATATGGATAACCAGTGCCACGCCTCAAGAGGGCGAGTGACCTTTGCACTATCCATTAAAGGATGGATGAGCAGATCTGATGATTCCATCTCATCGGTGTTCATCCAGTTTGTATCTGTCTTTCATATTGTTCTGTGATGACTCCTTTATTAACCCTTGCAGTATTTCCTTGACCTCCGTCTTCTTCCATTTATAGCTTGCCACCTCCACCGCCTTCTCAGTGTTTTATGTTCCTGCATATACCTTAAGTCTCATTGCTGCAGAACTTGATATGTGTCTCTTCTGTATTTAAATATCTTGCATTATTTCCATTAGGTTTTTCTGCCATAAGAGCCTGTCTAACCTACTTGCCTGTACTAAAACGCTTCTTGTGAATGTTTATTTCCTCTCAGTTGAATACCTTTCCCTCCATATGTCCAGCCACACTCCCTCTTTCATTCTTTGGGCTACTTCTTGTCTAATCTTTTTGTTATATTTCCTTCTTCCATACAACCTGTCTTTTTCCATTTCTATGGTGATATTGTAGTTGCTTCTGTTATGACCACTTTATTACCACTCCATCTCTTTTTGTCTGTACCCAGTTAAGATAAGTTCTACTAGAATCTTTCTTCATACCCTGTTTGCATAAATGTTTCCTGTTGTCCAGTATGAACCTTCCACCCTTCCCTGCCAGATGATCCATCTGTCTTTCACTCTTGTTATCACTTTCTCTGTGGTTATGTGAAGCCCTATTTTTAATGCAATTGCTACTCCCGTCTTTCTCCCCCCTTCATTGCTGTCCATTTTTCTCTTTGAGTAGGCATAACACAGTATCTTCTTCCCATTTATAATTTTCAGTTTTCTTTATTTTAAAAGAACAATGTATTCACCCATCCTCTTTAATGTTTCCTGTATTCTCCTTCTTCTGAAATGATTTGATAAACCCCAATGTTCCATGCAATTAACTCTGTTTTCCTTGTCAATTTTACCCACTCCTCCCTGCTTTCCCACTCACTGCCATCTGGCATAATCTTTTCTCTTGGCCTACTCTCCGAGCTGACCACTGTGCTCTTCAGCGACTGCCTGTGCTCAGACCTCTATTCCCCATCCACAGCATTTAGATCCCTGCCTTTTGGTTCCTGCATAGGCATGGGTATGCCATGGACATGGGCCTTCTTTTAAGACTTACTTTTGTTCCTTTCTAGTGTCACTCATGCTAATACATTGCATGCCAGCCCAGCACAGATGAGACAATCTTTTTATATTGCAGCATTCCCATTCATTGGCCTCTCCTCCCCACTGTTGCTCACCAGTCTGGTATGGCAACTTAATTTGTGTGATTGTGCAATATTTTTTATTTACAATTTTATGTTTGTCTCCAGGTTGTTGTTTGTTTTTCCCTTGTTCCCCCATACATTTTTTTCATGCCCTTCAGTTGTAACATTAGCAGTTATTAGTTATCTCTCCTAAGACTTAGACATTATACTTGTGTTTACTGCAGTTTATTGTACATCAGTAACTAGTTATGAACAATATATTGCTTACCTTGGAGGCTTGTCCTTTTGTCCCATTTGACAGTACTACCCATCATTGCCCTAGGAGTTGATTCAGTTCATCCCATTGTGTGTAAAGTTTTGATGTTGTGTTCCCTGGGACATGTTTCTCAAGGTAGGGATCTATTTTATTACATCCTTTCTGCCCTGTCCACAGTCACCTGCCTTTCAGTGTCTTTTCCTTCCATTTATTTATTACTTGTTTCTTTGTGTAGTCACTTTCAGTTCTTTTGTTGTCCTGCCTTCCACATTTTTGACTGTGTCATCTATCATAAATACCTCTATCCAGCTTTTTTAGTCTCTCATTTACCCAGTAGTTCACTTCTGAGTCACCCATTCCAAACAACATCTCATCATCCCTTCTCCTTAGAGGTCTCCTTTGCTCCCTGCCCCCACCATCTCTGCTTCTTTTTCTGTTTTTGTGTCTACATCTTCCTTGGGAGAGGCTTTTCATTCTTTTGTCTGTTCAATATATCTCTTCCAGTTGTTTCCTTGCCACCCTCTTAGTTCTTTTCTCATCTTCTTGTAGTTGTCTTAGTGATTTGTTTATTTCCTCCTGTTTCTTGTACTGGCATGTGACCCCCTCAGTACTTCCTGGTCTTGGCTTTTTCCCTGCATCTGACATTTTACATTCCCCCAGTGTCTCTGTGTCAACTGTCATTTAACTGTCTGTGATACCTTTGTTTAAACATTTGTAGAACATGAATCATTCCCCTTCTTACTGTACTTTCAGAATTCTGGGGTATTTCAACCACGCAGCTGTTTCATTCATTCATTCATGCATTCATTCATTCATTCATTCATTCATTCATTCATTCTAAGTTCACTTACTACCCCCAATATCACTTTTCTTCTGTTATGGAATGTCTCCAAGTGGAATTATGTCAGATGATTGAGTGTTCAGAACTCAAAATGCATATGGTTGAGACCATATGATCGAGTTTCCGAAAACTCGAACATAAAAAAAAAAAACATAAAAAAACACAAAAGTCTACCTTTTTTAAGTTTTTGCAGGGGCCAAGTGCCCCTGCACCCCCACCCCATGCAAATTATATATACCAACTCTAAGATCACCCTACAGTGCAGAAAAGGGTAAATTTCCTGATCTGCAGTGTACCGTGATCTCCATTCAAAAGCTTCAGGTTTTCAAAAACTCGATCATATGCTCTCTACCATATGAATTTCGAGTTTCTGAGAATTTGATCAACAGTCCAAGTAATCCTCGACTAGTTTTATTAACATTCCTGTAAATGCTACAAATGTAAGTCTTTTTGCTTGCCTTCTTATTTCATTTTTTAACAAAGGAATAGAAACATACCAAAGCATGCCTGAGTCTGCTTTCTGCTGCTGCTTGCTGCTGCCCCACATTGTTATCCTCTCTATTAGTAATTCTTGATTTCCTGGCATCACAAGTCTCTCATCAAATAACTGGATTACATATTGCTCCAGTTCACTGTTGCTCACTCTGTCTTGTATTCCAATTATCCCGATGTATTCCTTCTTGGGCTATTTTGAAGACCATTCATCTTTTTAACCCATCTTTTTATTATGTCTGTTAGTTCCTGTATTCTGTGAATCTGCTCCTCCACTTAGCTTTAATTGCTGCTTTATCTTCCTTCAGATCTTGCAACTTTCATTGTAGCCTTTCTACTTGTGCTTGTTGCTGTTCTATTGTTTGACAGAAGGAGCATACATACCTCACCTAATGTCATTGCCTTTTCAAACAAAATGTACAGTTCTGCCCCTTTACTTACAGTTTTAAAGGGATCCATCTCTTCCTCCTTTTGTTCCTTCTCAATCATCTTTCCTGCTAAGTTGATTGTTCCCCCTGTGAACACGATGTTTGTCCATATTTCTGTTGGCTTTGCCTAGATCTTTAGGCTTAGGCAGCCATCTTGGCTGAGCTCTCTAGTGTCCTCACTAAGAAAGTATTATTTGATGGTGGAAAGTAGAAGAGAGATGTCAGGAAATGTCTATAATTATAATAATCTCTCTCAAGGAAACTCACAAACTAGGCATGCAGTTAAATGGTATATTCATCTAGCCAAATGTATTTATTTATTTAAATTCCAACTAGGACAGAGCCTATTTTCAGAGGAGACCCAGGGAGAAACACTCAAATGCATTTCTTTGGAATGTGGGAGGAAACCAGAGTACCCAGAGGAAACCCACATGAATGTAGTGAGGACATGCAGACTCTGCACAGAAGGCACCCCAGCCAAGAATTGAACCACAGAACCTCTTGCTGTGAGGCAACAACATTAACCTCTGCACCAGTGCAACGTAAATTAACTCATCCCCTACTTTTCCCTTGTCTCCCCCATGAAGTACCTACTAGCATAATTGCCTCCCCAACTATTAGCAGGGAGCAGGTCTTGGTGGCACTCACTAAAACCAAAAACACAGCCACAATTGGTTCTGGCAATATCCCAGGATGCCTCCTAAATGGCTTGAAACATGACCTATCAGGACCACTTGAGTTATTTTTCAACTATAGCCTCAGAACCGCTTTGTACCATGAAAATAGAGAAATACAATGGCTATCCAACTGCAAAGAGTGGACAATCAACTGACCTAGAAACAACAGACCCATTAACCTGAGTAGTCTAATATGAAAAGCCATGGAACAAGTTATCATAGAAATAATAAACAAAGAAGTAGGCAACCTTCAGAATCTGGACCTAGCCCAGTTTGGCTTTGTCAAGGGAAGGTCATGGCTACCAAGCCTGGTGGACTTCTTTGAGAAGGTCACCAAGGCAATGGCTAAGGCAAAAACAGTGCATTCTGCCTACCTGGGCCTGGCTAAGGGGTTTGATACAATACCCAAGTCAGGTATAGGTGACAAACTCACTAAACTGGGCATATACCCCTACATAACTCTCTGAATTGTCATGTGGCTTACAGACAGGACCCAGGAAATCAGGATTGGTGATACCACCTCCACTAAGAGACTGACCACTAACAGGGGACCTCAGGGCTCCATGCTGGGACCACTCCCATTTGGCATCTACTCCTTGCAGGTAAAGGTTAATGACCATGTTTACGGATGACTGCAAATTGAGAGGAATCATAGATTCCCCCAAGACACAAACATCTTACAAGAGGCTCTAACACAGGCAAATGACTGATGCCAAAGTCATGGATTAAGACCCATTGCCAAGAAATGCATTATAATGCCATTTGGGAAAACAGCCACCCAGGCTAATTACTCCATTGATAAAACACCCTTAATAGTTGACCCAGAAGTCGGGGGATCTGGGAACATTAGCTTAAAAGTGTTTTGATTTCACCTGTATTTAAGCCTCACATTAGCACTGCCCTGTATAGATGCAAATGCCTTGAAACTAAAATTTTCCCTAGATATCTGTCAGCAGAACCCTGCCAAGCTTCTCTGCTGCACTACAGATGCACTGAGCAGCATTGCCATACTTATCATCCATAGCCTTCAATAGAAAAAAAAAACACCTTTGTTAGTCCTAGCACAAAAACTGGTCAGACTAGCCCACTCCTTTCCCAATAGCACATACGGTAAAAAACTGCTATAATGGACAGGTAGTTTCTGATCATTTCACCAGCCAACCTGATTGACATGGGCATCCTGAGGAAATGTAGCAATTACTGACAAATACTTACTCCTAAAACAAACACCCTATGTGAGAGATGTAATTAAACTATGAAATTGGAACCGGTTCTCTCATATAACAACAAACCAAACATCAAACAGATTGTCAGCACACACACTTCACCTTTCACACAAAATGAGGTCACAACACATAAACCCACATACTTTGTTGTACTCACGCGAAGCCTACCAAAAGATCAGAGACCTTCCAAAAGTAAACCACTTGCATACACTGCTATGCAAATAGTAACCACTACACATAAAATACATACACTAGTGTCTCAGCAAATAAGCCCCTAAGGCAAAACACCTCAAAACCTAATGTCTTGGTCATAGGCGACCACATAGTGAGATACACAGATATCCCACTCACCAGACCAGACAAGGAGAAGGTCACGGTCAACTGCCCGTCAGATGCCAGGAACCATCAAATCACACATGCACTTAAGTCACTCAACAATAAATACCATTATGGCTCTGTCATAGTCCATGTTGGCGTGAATGACTTGAGACATACATCTCTGTATTGTGAGAAGAGAGACATGACTGAACTCTCAGATTATGTGTCCCAGGCAGGTATGGCCCTAGCCCTAAGCAACATTCTATCTTCACCCAGGATGATGCTACAGTATAAACAAAAAAATGATCGACTTCAACAATTAGTTTACCTTGTGGTGTTAGTCCAGGGGGATCCAATATCTGTCAGCCTGGGAAGACATGGTTGACAAGTCACATTGCTTTGCGAGAAATGGTCTGCACCTGTCTCCTCTAGGCTTTTGGATACTGGCAAAGGTGCTTGCCTCCCCCATAGTGCCTTTTTTAGGAATATCAAGACAACAACATTTCTGACGTAACAAAATTCACTCAAGATAAACTCAAGGTTCTACTGCTTAATGTTAGGAATCTAAACATGAAACTGCCCTCCCTGGAAGCACTTCTTACCTTGGAAAATGCTGACATCTGTGCAGTCACTGAGACATAGTTCAAGGCCATGAAGAGCATCTTGTGTGTGCAATGCTACAATGCTTTCCACACATTCAGACCTCAAAATGAGCATGTAAGAACCAAAGGTGGAGATCCATCCACCTTCATTAAAGGCAAGTACACCTCAAGACTGGTCAAAAAGTGCAACTCTCTCAAACTACTCTTTGTACAATTATCTATAGGCAAAATACTCTATCATATAATTACTAGCTACAGGTCCTCCAACATGAACTAAGAAAAGCATACCACCTATCTGGAATTACTGGAGTCACTCACCATGCAGCTCAACACCTTAGTCATGGGAGATTTCAGCTATCCTTCCATTGACTGGGTGACATACATGAGCATGAGCATGCTCGCCCAGATGTTTCTGGACTTTGTCAATTCAAATGCTCTGAAACAGATAATCTGCACCCCCACACGGGGCTCAAATATCCTGGACATAGTACTCACCAACATGGAGGGGGGGGGGTCACTGCACTCCCCCCCCCATTTGATCCCTGATAAGGTCGGATCATAAATCATTCATTCAAAATAACTGTTGAGCCTGTCACCACCACAGGAGCAAAAAAACTAAACAAATTTTTCAAAGCAAATTACAGCCTACAAAGAGATGGTATAAAAAGTTTTACAATTCCCACAATCACAGACAACAATGACACCTATGCAAAAGTGTACATAAATGTCCTGTAGAAACACTTAAGCAACTGTATAAACTCAGTTGTAGGTTCATAGATTCATAGGCGGTTACTAGGCTATTGGCCTTCAAACCTTTATAAGCTTAGCCATGTTATACTCTTGTTCCCTTATTGACCAAGTTGTATGGTCTATATTTGCAACATAAGTCTATGATCAGCACAGACTGCCCTTATCCAAAAGGGACATAGGTAACACCCCCATGGTAAATTTATGATCTCCCATCCAGTTGTCTAAGTTCCGCTTAAACAGGGTCATTGAGGAGCTCTGGTTTACATAAACTGGGAGTTTGTTCCAGAGGAGTAGCAATTTCTGGGAGACATATCTGTCTCTTCAGCATGCCCTGTTAATGCCACAGGCTAGGTTAAGATCCCTAGAGTGAGTAAATCTTGTCCAACTTCACTTGTGGATGTGCAGCACTTTCATTAGGGCAGGCTCCGAGGCTGCTCTGTAGGCCAGGCACAAGTCACCTCTCAGCAGCCTATAAGATACAGAGTACAGTGAAAGGGCCTTCAGTCTGTCCATGTAGGTCACGTGTTGAAGGCCCTGAATTTTCTTGATGAGAAACCTTTGAGGTCTCCCCTGACCAGATTGAAACCAGGTCCTCCTGAAAAAACAAGCCACCCTGGTGGACCTCAACTATAAACAGGTTATATAATATAAGGAAGAAACTAATGTCTAAGAAAAAGAGATAACTGACTCAGCAAAGTAAGAATTCCCTCAACAGCTTGAAAAAGCAAATCAGAAATCTTGTAAAGTCCTCTAAAGCTAATTACAAAACTAAATTAGCATCCCTAGCTAAGGATAGTCATAAGGCATTCTTTAACTACATCCAAAATCTAAAAGGGAATGTCCAGCTATGTGCCGCACTGGTAGTAAATGGCACCACTCGTACTATACTGGAGGAAATTGCCAACTTGCTTGCTGACAGATTTGGTGCAAATCCCCACTAATCATATTCCAGAGCATACCTGACCCTAGTCCTCTACCTAGTATCTCTAGAGATCAGGTCATGTCTGTGATTTCCAAGTCCAAAAAACACAGCCTCAATGGGACCAGAAAACATATCAGGTTGCTTATTAAGCAATCTAAAACAGGACCTAGCAGACACACTTGGCATTCTGTTTAATCACAGTCTGAGAACTGGCTTTGTTTCAGCAGAGTGGAGAACAGCAACAGTAATCCCCTTGCACAAAGTGTGGGGGGGGGGGCATCAACCAGCCTGGGAACTATAAACCCATAAGTCAAACCAGCCTCATCTGCAAGGCCATGGAAATAATCATCATGGATCGTATCAACAAGGAAATAGGTGACCTTCAAACTCTAGACCCATCTCAGTTTGGCTTCATTAAGTGTAGATCATCCATATTAAACCTAGTAGCCTTCAGTGAGAAAGTCACCAAAGCCCTGGATGAAGGTAAGACAGTGCATACTGCCTATTTTGACCTACCAAGGCATTTGACACAATCCCCCACTCAGGTATCATTGAGAAACTCTCCAAGCTGGGGATTAACATTTACATCACTAGCTGGGTAGCCAATTGCTCACTGACAGAACACATACTGTCAAAGTTGGTGACTCCACCTCTACCAGAAGACCGGTCACCAGTGGTGTTCCACAAGGATCTGTGCTGGACCCTTTACTGTTTGAAATCTATTTCTCATAAGTCCAGGCTAAAGTAGATGGCCTTTGGCTTACCAAGTTCACTGTTGATTGCAAATTGGGTGCAATCATTGAGTCCCGCAATGATATTAGCATATTACAGGAGGTGAGAGGCCCGGGTTAACAATGACCACCAACAGTACTGTTGGCCAACAGGGTGCTGGCAGAAATTGGGCTACTGTTGGCCAAAGGAGGAGAAGAGGCAGAAGTCATGACCAAAGGCAGGAAGAGAGGATAAAGGCTAGGACTGTGGTAGTGAGGGTTGGAACTTTGAATGTTGGCAGTATGACTGGTATAGGGAAAGAGCTAGCCGATATGATTGACAGAAGGAAGGTTGGTATATTGTGTGTGCAAGAGACCAGATAGAAGGGGAGTAAGGCTAGGAGTATCAGAGGTGGGTTCAAATAGTTTGATCATGGTGTGGATGGGAGGAGAAATGGCATGGGAGTAATCCTGAAGGAACAGTATGCTAAGAGTGTTTTGGAGGTGAAAAGAGTGTTGGGTAGAGTGATGTTTATGAAGCTGGAAATTAATGGTGTAATGATGAATGTTGTTAGTGCATATGCTCCACAAGTTGGGTGTGTGATGGATGAGAAAGAAAAATTTTGGAGTGAGTTGGATGAAGTGGTGATGACTGTACCCAAGGGTGACAGAGTGGTGATTGGAACATATTTCATTGGGCATGTTGGTGAAGGGAACAGAGGGGATGAGGAAGTGATGGGTAGGTATGGTGTTAAACAAAGGAATGCAGAAGGTCAGATGGTAGTGGATTTTGCGAAAAGGATGGACATGGATGTGGTGAATACATATTTTAACAAGAAGGAGGAGCATAGTGTGACATACAAGAGTGGAGGAAGATGCAGACAGGTTGATTATATCTTATGTAGGAGGGCCAGTTTGAAGGAGATTGGAGACTGTAAAGTGGTGACCGGGGAAATTGTAGTTAGGCAGCATAGGATGGTGGTTTGTAGGATGACGTTGGTGATCAAGAAGAGGAGTAGAAGTGTGAGGGCAGCACTAAGGATCAAATGGTGGAAATTGCAAGGCCATGGAACGTATCATCATGGAACTCATAAACAAAGATATTGGTAAACTCCAAACTCTGGATCCCACCCAGTTCAGGTTTGTGAAAGGTAGATCATGCCTCCTGAACCTGATCGACCTCTTTGAGGCAGTCACCAAAGCCGTAGATGAGGGTAAGTGGTTCACACAGCCTATCTTGACCTCCCCAAGGCTTTCAACACCATCCCCCATTCTGGAATTATAGCTAAACTCACTAAACTTGGTGTAAATCCCTACATCACAAGATGGGTTGCCAACTGGCTCACTGACAAAACCCACACTGTAAAAGTTGCAGACTCCAAATCTGACCTCAAAGCAGTGATAAGTGGAGTACCATAGGGTTCCGTCCTGGGACCTCTCCTGTTTGGTATCTACTTCTCTGAAGTACAGGCTAACACAGAAGGTCTTTGGCTAACAAAGTTCACAGATGACTGCAAACTAGGAGCCATAATCAAGTCCCAAAAATGATGTGGACATCCTACAGAAGGGCCTCGCTGAGACAGATGCCTGGTGTCAGAGCCATGGCCTCTAGCTCAATGCCAAAAAGTGCAGTGTCATCCCCTTTGGTAAAAAACTCTGTACCCATGAACTACCACATAGACAGCAATCTATTTAACACTGAATGTGTGATGAGAGACCTTGGGACCCAGGTGGACAGTAGTCTCTCCTTTGATAGCCACATCACCACAGTAGCCAGGAAGTCCTTCTACGTGACACACCTCATTATAAAAGGGTTCTCATCCAGGAAAAAAGAGGTCATTGTTCCCCTCTACTCGACACTCATTAGACCCATTATAGAGTACAACACCCCTTTTGGAATGTACCTTACAAGACATCTGCAGCAGCTGGAAAGGCCACAGAAGTACCTCACAAAGAGGATTACTGGCCTCAAACAAATGCCCTACACTGACCGCCTCAAAAAACTCCAGCTTTACTCCATAGCATATCACCTACTCCGATGTGATCTCTGCCTAACATATAAAGCTATGTCAAACCCAAAGCTGTTGGACATGCTACACCTAAAGAAATCCCAATCCCTCCAAGCTACATGCTCTAGGGACTTAATCCTTGTCACCACAATAAACAGGACATGCTGGAGGGATAGAGTCCTGTCCCAGATACTTCCCATACTCTGGAACAGGCTACCCATCTATGTCAAGCAAAGTTCTTCATTAGCACTCTGCAAGAAAAATCTTGATGAGTGGATGGGAAATAGGAAATACACTGTGGGGATCACTTCTGTGTCTCTGCTCCACAGTGGCACAGGAAAATAACTTTCTTGGGGGGCATAAGCCAGGGAACATTGTTGGCTAGGCTTACATAGGCCCTTGGGCTGAATACCTAGTACCTACCTATGAACATATGAAAAAGTGTAATTGTGAGGTGGCGTTCAGGGATGAGTTAGGACAGGCACTGGGTGGCAGTGAAGAGTTACCAAATAGCTGGGTAACTTCAGCAGAGCTAGTAAGGGAGACAACTAGAAAGGTGCTTGGTATAATACCTGGACAGAGGAAGGACGACATGGAGGCATGGTGGTGGAATGAGGAAGTACAAGAGAGTATACAGAGAAAGAGGTTGGCAAAGAAGTAGTGGGATTGTCAGAGAGATGAAGAAAATAGACAGGAGTATAAGGAGATGAGGTGCATGGCAAAGAGAGAGGTGGCAAAGGCTAAGGATAAGGCATATGAAGAGTTGTATGAAAGGTTGGACACTAAGGAGGGATAAAAGGACCTGTACCAATTGGCTAGGCAGAGGGACTGAGCTGGGAAAGATGTGCAGCAGGTAAAGGTGATAAAGGATAATGAGGGAAACATACCCACAAGTGAGGAGAGTGTGTTGAGCAGATGGAAAGAGTACTTTGAGGGGTTGATGAATGAAGGGAATGAGAGGGAGAGAAGGTTGAATGATGTGGGGATAGTGAATTATGAAGTGCAATGGATTTGCAAGGAGGAAGTAAGGATAGCTATGAAGAGGATGAAGAATGGAAAAGCTGTTGGTCCAGATGACATACCTATGAAAGCATGGAGGTGTTTAGATGAAATGGCAGTGGAGTTTTTAACCAGATTGTTTAATGAAATCTTGGAAAGTGAGAGGATGCCTGAGGAATGGCAAAAACATGTTTTGGTACCAATTTTTAAGAATAAAGGTGATGTACAGAGCTGTAGTAACTACAGAGGGATTAAATTGATCAGTCACATAATGAAGTTATGAGAAAAGTAGTGGAAGCTAGGTTAAGAAGGGACATGATGATTAGTTATCAGCAGTATGGTTTCATGCCGGGAAAAAGCACTACAGATGCAATGTTTGCCCTGAGAGTGTTGATGGAGAAGTATAGAGAAGGTCAGAAGGAGTTGCATTGTGTTTTTGTAGACTTAGAGAAAGCATAGAACAGGGTGCCTAGAGAGGAGTTGTTGTATTGTATGAGGAAGTCGGGAGTGTCAGAGAAGTATGTAAGAGTGGTACAGGATATGTACAAGGGTAGTGTGACAGTGGCGAGGTCTGCAGTGGGAGTGATGGGTGCATTTAAGGTGGAGGTGGGATTACATCAAGGATCAGCTCTGAGCCCTTTCTTATTTGCAATGGTGATGGACAGGTTGACAGATTCATAGGTTCATAGGTTCATAGGTTCATACTAGGCTATCTGCCCTGGGGCATTTATAAGCCTAGCCCGATTGTGTTTGGCTTACGCCACCCCTTGATTTGAGTATACTGTGCCCTTTTTAAAGTTTAGTTTACTGTGCCTCTGTCTAATAGTGACACGGAAGTAATCCCTGGGACAAACCTACGATCCCCCATCCACTCATCTAGATTCTTCTTGAAGAGAGTCAGTGAGGTGCTCTGCCTAACATGAATTGGAATTCTATTCCAGAGCGAAGGGAGCCTCTGGGTTATGAATCTGTCCCTCCAGCATGTTCTATTTATTTCTGTGCTGAGGTTCAAGTCCCTCGAGCGCATGGCTCTAAGGGATTTAGATTTACTGAGGTGGAGTATGTCCATTAATTCTGGGTTGGACATAGCTTTATATGTCAGGCATAGATCACCTCAAAGTAGGCGGTATGCAACTGAGTAGAGTTTTTAACCGAGCAGCATATGGCATCTGTTTGAGTCCCTTGATCCTCCTGGTGAGGTACTTTTGGGGTCTTTCTAATTGCTGCAGGTGTCGGGTAAGGTACATCCCAAAGGGGGCATTGTATTCTATGATGGGTCTGATGAGGGATGAATAAAGGGGCACGATTACCTCTCTTGATCTAGATGTGAATCCTTTCATGATAAGGTGGGCTATGTAGAAGGTCTTTCTAACCACTTTGGCAATGTGGTTGTCAAAGGAGAGATTGCTATCAACTTGGGTCCCCAGATCCCTAATTACTTTCTCTGTACTTAATGGGTTACCACCTATGTGGTAATTTGTGGACACATTGTTTTTGCCAAAGGGTATGACTATACACTTTTTGGCATTTAGTTTTAGACCATGGCTCTGGCACCAGTTATCCGTCTCTGCGAGACCTTTTTGAAGGATGTTTGTGTCAGCTGGAGAGTCGATTATGGCGCCCAGTTTGCAGTCATCTGCGAACGTGGTGAGCCATGGTCCTCCCACGTTGGCCTGTACCTCAGAAAAGTAAATACCGAACAAGAGAGGTCCCAGGACAGAACCTTGTGGGACGCCACTTGTGACCGGTTTGAGTCTGACATGGCTCCAGCAACTCTGACTCTGTGGGTTCTGTCTTTGAGCCAGTTTGCGACCCATCTTGTGACATAGGGGTTTATATTTAGGCAGGATAGCTTATCTATGATGCCCGAGTGGGGTATTGTGTCAAATCCCTTTGCAAGGTCCAGATAGGCTGTGTGGACTACCTTCCCTTCATCTATGGCCTTGGTGACTGTTTTGAAGAATTCGACCAGGTTCAAAAGGCAGGATCTGCCCTTGATGAAGCCAAATTGGGTAGGATCTAGTGTCTGTGGGTCCCTAATGTCTTTGTTTATGAGTTCCATGATGATCCTCTCCATAGCCTTGCAGACTAGGCTAGTCAGGCTTATGGGGCGATAGTTTCCAGGGTCCAGAGCGCCACCTTTGTGGAGTGGGACCACTGTTGCTGTACGCCATTCTTTGGGCACATATCCTGTAGTGAGGCTGAGATTGTACAGCAGTTTTACTTGAGGGATTAGTTCTTCTTGGAGTTCATGTAGGATGCAACCCGGGACGCCATCTGGTCCCATGGAAGCAGTGTTTTTTGCTTTGGAGAGGGCAGCCTTCACCTGAGCATCAGAGATGTTTGGGAGGCTGCACTCTGCCGGGATAGATACTTACTCTTTTGGGGGGAGGGGGTGGAGAAGTTTGCACTGAACCTGTCTGCCAGGATATTGGCGATGTCTGTGGGTTCAGTGTATTTTTTGTCACTTAGAATCAACTCAGAACAAGTCTGGGAGTTGCATCCCAGGTTCCTAACATAACTGAAAAAGCCTGTGCAATTTTTCTCTCAAAGCTGGCCTTGGAGGATTTTATGAGGGATCATAATTTTTTGCTAGTACTGATCAGAGATGCCTTCCCTTTTAGGGATTTTGCTCTATCATGTAGTAGCTTCCTCCTTCTGCTGTACAGTTTATTTATGGCTGGGGTCCACCAGACTGGACGGCTGCCTTTGGATGATTGGGTCTTGATTTTGTTTGGGATAGCATGATCCATGCATTCCTGGAGTGCGTTTATATAGGATTCTGCAGTTTGGGCCATAGTTTCCACTGGCCCTGGGGCCTTGAAGGATTCCACTTCGGTTTTGAGAAGTGTGAAGTTCGCTTTTGAGAAGTTTTTTACTGTGGTTTTCTGGGCTGGGGGTGGGGTCGGGATGTGGATATCCAGTGAAATTAATTTATGGTCTGATCTTACCAATGATGGATATACTTCTGGTATGGAGCATAGAGTCCCCATGTTGGTAATGATCAGGTCTAGTATGTTTTCCCCTCTTGTGGGAGTGGTGACTAGTTGTTCCATAGCATTTGAGTTTATAAATTCCAGGAACCTTTGGGCTAAGGTGCTGGGGCTTGAGTAATGCTCCCAGTCTATGTTTGGGTAGTTGAAGTTGCCCAATATAATGGTGTTTGGAGAGATCTTCATGTTCTCCAATGTTTTCAGGAAAGCCAAGTGGGATTCCTGACTTTGAGAGGGTGGTCTGTAGGATGCTATAAACTGAAAAGCAGTCTTGCCCACTGTCAGTTGCACATGGATGGTCTCCGATGCCGTGCAATGCCACTAACCTGGAGGTGTGGATATCCTTGATAAATATGGAAACTCCCCCTCCTTTTGTGGTTCGGTCTGGGTTTTGGGGCCGAAAAGCATGATATGAGGTATAACCTGGTAGTGCTGGGGTGCTCTCTGGAGCCTCGAACCAGGTTTCTGTCACTGCACAGATATTGATGTTCTCCATACTGAGGAGAGCTTCGAGTGCATGCATCTTGAGGTTAAGACTTCTGCCATTTAGCAGCATTACCCTTAGTTTCTTGTTCCTTGTGCTGTCTATGGAGGTGGGTTTGACTTTTGAGCCTTGCCTAAAAAAGGCACTACGGGGGTGGCAAGAGCCTTTGCCAATATCCGAAAGCCCAGGGGTGACAGGTGCAAGCCGTCCCTAGTGAAGCAACATGGCTTGTCGAGCATGTCATCCCAGGCTGGCAGACACTGGATCCCCTTTGAATGACACCAAAATTTTAGCCAATTGTTAAAATCGATCATTTTGTCTTTATACTGTGGCATCATTCTAGGTGAGGGTAAGATGCTGCTCAAGGTCAGGGTCATACCGGCCTGGGCTACATGATCAGAGAGCTCCTCTATGTCTCTTTTCATGAGATGAGATGAGATCAGTCAGGAGTCCCCGTGGACTATGATGTTTGCAGATGACATTGTGTTCTGTACTGAGAGTAGGGAACAGGTGGAGGAGATCCTGGAGAGATACGCTCTAGAGAGAAGAGGAATGAAAGTCAGCAGGACTAAGACAGAATATATGTGTGTGAATGAGAGGGAGGATAGAGGAATGGTGAGGATGCAGGGAGTAGAGTTGGCGAAGGTGAATGAGTTTAAGTACTTGGGATCAACAGTTCAGAGTAATGGTGAGTGTGGAAGAGAGGTGAAGAAGAGAGTACAGGCAGGATGGAGTGGGTGGAGAAGAGTGTCAGGAGTGATTTGTGACAGACGAGTACCAGTAAGAGTGAAAGGGAAGGTCTACAAGAGGGTAGTGAGACCAGCTATGTTAAATGGGTTGGAGACAGTGGCATTGACAAAAAGGCAGGGGTCAGAGCTGGATGTGGCAGAGTTAAAGATGTTAAGATTTGCACTGGGTGTGAAGAGGGTGGACAGGATCAGGAATAAGAATATTAGAGGGTTAGCTCAGGTTGGAAGGTTTGGAGACAAAGCCAGAGAGGCAAAATTACGTTGGTTTGGACATATGCTGAGGAGGGATGCTGAGTATATTGGGAAAAAGATGCTAAGGATGGAGCTACCAGATAACAGGAAAATAGGAAGGCCTAAGATAAGGTTTATGGATGTGGTCAGAGAGGACATGCAGGTGGTTGGTGTGACAGAGCAAGATGCAGCAGACAGGAAGAAATGGAAACAGATGATCCGCTGTGGTGACCCCTAATGGGAACAGATGAAAGAAGATGATGATGATGATGACAGGAGGTGCTAACATAAACAAATGACTGGTGCCAAAGCCATGGTCTAAAACTAAATGCAAAAAAGTGCATTATTTCTCCTTTGTCAAAGTGGAATTCCCTGCTAATTACAATATTGACAGCACTGCCCCCCCCCCAAGTTCAAACCCAGTAGTGTGAGATCTAGAAACACAGGTAGATAGCAATCTGAACTTCAAACACCGAGTTTCCACGGTGGTAAGGAAAGCCTTCTACATTGTGCATCTCATAAGTAAGGGCATCAAATCCAGGTCTATGTTTGCTATAACTTCACTGTACTCAACTCTCATCAGACCATTAATAGAGTACAGTGCTCCCTTCTTCATGTACCTCAGACACCTGCAGCAGCTGGAGAGATCACAGAGGTTTCTCACCAAGAAAATACAGGGCCTCAAAACCTTGACTTACATGGATAGACTGTATGCACTGTCACTGTACTATGTATCATATAAGCTGCTGATGGGCGACTTGTGCCTGGCCTATAGGGCAGTCTCTGTCCCTGCCCTGATGGATATGCTGTACACCTGCAAGTCAATTGGCACAAGAGTCACTTGCTCTAAGTATCATAACCTTGCCTATGACATGCTGGAGAGACAAATATATCTCCAAGAGATTTCTGCTACTCTGGAATAAAGTTCCAATTCACGTGAAGCAGAGCCCCTCACTAACTCTATTCAAGTGCAACCTGGACAAATAGATGGGACACCACAAATTCACCCCAGCAGTGGCACCCATGTCCCTCAAGGACAGGAGTAGTCAGTGTTTATTATAGACTCACTCTGTGAATTACATTCATCTAACCAAGGACAATTGAGGCAATTCAGGAGTAATGTGGCTAGGCTTGTAAGGGCTCTAGGGATGCTAGTCTAGTATCCTCCTATGAACCTATGAACCTATATGTTGACAGTAATCTGGCCTTTGACTAACATGTGACCAATGTAGTAAAAAGATAATTCTATGATGCCCAACTTATAAGTAGGAGCATGGCATCCAGGTCCAAGGAAGTCATGGTGCACTTTATTCAGTCCTTGTTAGACCCATCATTTAGTATAATGTCACCTTCAGCATGTATCTGTCCTGACATATACAGGAGACAGAACTCCCACAAAGGTTCCTCGCCAGGAGAATCAAGGGTATGAGCACATTGTCCTGTACAGATCACCTTAAATCCCTATCTCTGCACTTGGCCTCCTACAGGTTATTGAGATGTGATCTATGCCTGACATACAAGGCATCTCAAATCCAGCTCTAGTGGACCTTTCATACATCTGCAAAACAAACAGCATTAGAGCCACTAGATCCAAGGATTTAAATTTTGCTTGCAACATAAATAGGACATATTGGTGAGACAGATATGTGTCTCAGAGGATCCCCATGCTCTGAAACTGGTTGCCAATCCATGTGAAGCATAGACCATCCCTAACTCTATTTAAACATTACCTTGACCAATGGATGGGAAATCAAAAATACGCCCCAGGTCTGGCCCTCTTGTCTCTGAAAGACAGGGGCAGATAGTAATTATACCCAAACTAATGTACGCCCACACACATAACATTTATAAACTTCCTAACTAACATAACTAACTGCTAGGCTTATAATGATCCTGGTGGTTTCAGCATAGTATTTAGTTATGAACCTATGAAAGATGGAGAAATTTATGGCACAAAAAAGAAGAGAAAGAAACAATTAATTCATTTTGAGTCAGATTCTAAAAAGAAATACAACTCAGATGTTCGGTGTAATGGATGACTATGCAGTGAATTGCACACCAATGGTATATCATACTTATATTACTGCATATATGGAACAGATGTCCACTAATGCAGTGGTTCCTTCCCTTCTAATTTAGTGCAAGGCAGTGATTACACTGCTGGATGCAGAGTGTACATAGTTAGATAAAAATCCAATCCTTTAGAAATTGAATGTTGATTTGAGAATACTGTATCAAAGAACTATAAAGGCATTGATCAATCCAAGCTTACGGCAGTTCGGAATGAAAGGTACATGGAGGTTAGTCAGGAAAAAGATTTTTTGAAAGTGTTGGTACAGCATATTTGGAATGGGGAGCAATCAGAGTTTGTTGGTTTTGTTAGTTTGCTAGTTTTGTTCACTGGAAATTAAACTTCTATTCAGTCATTTTGCAAACATTCTGTAATTTCTTTGTATGTGTTTTAATCTTCTGTTATATACCATACACAAATTGCAATATTTTATCTCTTTTCATTTCACTCTGTTTTTATCCTGGGCTGAACTAAAACTGGTACATTTAGATCAGTGCTCTACTACATTTATTACATAACTTAACAAATTTAAATCTATGCACGTACACACACACACTTTATATATATATATATATATATATATATATATATATATATATACATATATATATATATATTTATATATATATATATATATATATATATATATATATATATATATATATATATATATATATATTTATATATATATATATATATATATATATATCTATATATAAAATCAAAATGAAAAATCCCAACCTGGAAGGTAAACGCTGACAGCAACTGGTGTAAAAAGTCTCTAAACTGTATGGTTGTACCATGTGCCACAGGCAATTATGTATGAGTGATTCAAAGGCCATATACATATCATAGCAAGAAAGACAACCTGTATTGTCAGAAGACTATATAGAATCAGTGACTTACTGAATCAGGGTTAACCAGTTCTTTCATGTTCCTTTTTTGTCTCCCATAAAAACACTGTCTAACCACTCTGACAAAGAAAACAGAATGCTTGTCCTGCAGCAATTTCATAACCATTTTATAGTCATTTTACCAGAAAGTTATAGGCTTTCAATCATTTAATTACATATGTGTGTATGTATGTATCTATGTGTATGTATGTGTGTGAGTACATATGTGTTTATGTATGCATGTATGCATTTATACATGCATGTGGGTGCATATATATGTGTATGTATTTATGCAAGTGTGTATGTTTGTATGTATGTGAGTATATGTGTATGTGAGCATGTCTGTGTGTATGTATGTGTATATATATATATATATATATATATATATATATATATATATATATAAAAGAAAAATCCCAATGAGGCAAGCTAATAAAATCCCAACAGCAATCAAAATGAAAAATCCCAACCTGGAAGGTAAACGCTGACAGCAACTAATGAAAAACATCTTTTATTGCAAAATAGAACCAGAAGTAAGCACTTTCTTGGTCAAACAAGCCACATAATCACACATAGTTGCAATAAAAAACAGAGCATCCTTATATACATACTCCCCAACAGCCAGTTAATCAATAAAGTTTCCTCAAAAAACACAATTAATAATCCAATTAGTAAAAAGCAGGTTAAAGCAACAGCTACTTACATATAACATAAAAATCCACACAGCTATATGGGTATACATTGTTTAACCTTCTCATTTAAGTCATTAAGCCCCATATATCTATGTGCCTCAAGTCTCAGGATCCACTCTAGTTCAGTGTTTTCAGTATTATGACTAATGGGTCCTAGTCTGCCATTGTCATGTATAACAGATAAAACTTGAAATAAAAAAGTGTGTTCCCTTCCTAACTGTAGAGTGTGCTTTGCAATTGCACTGAATAATTCACCTCTCCTAGTGCAATAATCATGGTCCCGAATCCTGTCTCTTAGTCTCCTGTTAGTCTTGCCAGTGTAAAAATTAAAACATTTGACAAATGTGCAACATAAACCAAATTAGCCATGTTGCAGTTAGCTGACGGAAGTAACTCCCAAAGTTTTCCAGTGACAGGATGCTTAAAAAATCTAAATTCATCCTCAAATGAACAATATGGACAAGATCTACATTTCAGTGTCCCTCCCAAAGGTGTAGATGCTGTTTGTGCAAGCTTAAGATAACACAGCATTTGTCTCCGATTTTTCCTATTCTTATAGACAAACTTGGGGGAAGGGCCTACTACCTTACTTGTTTCTTGATCCACTAACAACACTGACCAATTCTTGTTTATTATTTGTTTCACCAAATCAATATCTTGTGTAAAAGAAAGAACTAAAGGAAGACGAGATGGCCACTGGGATGAGCAATAGTTCGATGAGATTGAATGTTCAGAATAATAGGATCTCCTCCTTACAGGTCGTTCTCTACAAACTTTCATAAATGATTGATCAATCTCAACTGTTGAGTAACCCCTGTGTCTAAAGGCATCTTTAAGGTAGTCCAACTCGCATGAAAAACTCACTTCATCGCCTGACAGGTGAGACACCCTCATGCCCTGTCCTACAACAACATTAGAAAAAACATGATGTGGGTGCTTACTCCCTTTATGTAAGAAGACAGGTGTATAACAATCCTTTCTGTGCACATTAGTTCTTATAATATTGTTTTCCATAGAAACCATTACATCTAAACAATTAACACTATATGTGGACATATTAAGAGTAAATCGCAAGAAGGGACTACTACTATTCAATTTATGGTAAAATGAAGTCAAATCATGTTCATTGCCCTTCCAACAAATAAAAATGTCATTGACAAATCGTCGATAAAAAGCTACCTGCCCATCTTTCACATTCATAATATTCTGCTGTCCCCACTTTGGGAGTTACGTCCATCAGCTAACTGCAACACGGCTAATTTGGTTTATGTTGCACATTTGTCAAATGTTTTAATTTTTACACTGGCAAGACTAAAAGGAGATTAAGAGACAGGATTCGGGACCATGATTATTGCACTAGGAGAGGTGAATTATTTAGTGCACTTGCAAAGCACACTCTACAGTTAGGAAGGGAAACGCACTTTTTTATTTCAAGTTTTATCTGTTATACATGACAATGGCAGACAAGGACCCATTAGTTACAACACTGGCAATATTGAACTAGAGTGGATCCTGAGACTTGGGGCACATAGATATATGGGGCTTAATGATTCAGTCCCTATTAAATCCGCTTTAAGGATGAAGAAACTTAAATGAAAAGGTTAAACATTGTATAGACATATATCTGTGTTGATTTATATGCTGGTATGTAAGTAGCTGTTGCTTTAACCTGCTTTTTACTAATTGGATTATTAATTGTGTTTTTGGAGGGAATTTTATTGATTAATTGGCTGTTGGGGAGTATGTATATAAGGATGCTCTGTTTTTTATTGTAACTATGTCTGATGAAGTGGTTTGTTTGACCATGAAAACACTTACTTCTGGTTCTATTTTGCAATAAAAGATGTTTTTCATTAGTTGCTGTCAGCGTTTACCTTCCAGGTTGGGATTTTTCATTTTGATTGCTGTTGGGATTTTATTAGCTTGCCTCATTGGGATTTTTCTTTATATATATATATATATATATATATATATACACATACATACACACAGACATGCTCACATACACATATACTCACATACATACAAACATACACACTTGCATAAATACATACACATATATATGCACCCACATGCATGTATAAATGCATACATGCATACATAAACACATATGTACTCACACACATACATACACATAGATACATACATACACACATATGTAATTAAATGATTGAAAGCCTATAACTTTCTGGTAAAATGACTATAAAATGGTTATGAAATTGCTGCAGGACAAGCATTCTGTTTTCTTTGTCAGAGTGGTTAGACAGTGTTTTTATGGGAGACAAAAAAGGAACATGAAAGAACTGGTTAACCCTGATTCAGTAAGTCACTGATTCTATATAGTCTTCTGACAATACAGGTTGTCTTTCTTGCTATGATATGTATATGGCCTTTGAATCACTCATACATAATTGCCTGTGGCACATGGTACAACCATACAGTTTAGAGATAAGATGTCTCATTCTATTACGGACACTATTCTTTCACCTTTAACAGATCCCTTTATTGAATGGGCTATAGTCACAAGATATGAGGTTAAATAAGGGTGTCTTCTCAGTTGAAGCATTGCTTATTTTAGTTACAAATTAAGTTTTACAGCAAGGTTCCTATCAATCAGTGAATGGCAAATGGCTGTTGTTCTGTCTTGTATTTCTTTTTTGTGTCTTCTTCTTCTTCTTTTGGCTTTTCCCAGTTAGGGTCACCACAGCAGATCACCTATCTGCTCATTATTGGCAGTAGAGTTTTACCATGTTGAGTTGCCAGCCCGGCAGCCAACCTTCCACAGAAGGCACAGACATGCACACACTTACAGTCCAAAAATAAACCTTTTAACTGCAAAAGTAAAATCACCAACAGCTTTAATGAGACAGAAAACAGGTAAACATAAGCTGACTTAGTGCTTTCACCTGACTAGGGTATTTTCAGAGTCAGTTGATAAAATATTAACAAGCCTTTATGAATGAAATTCAAATAACATTGTACCAATGAGCATTCAAGTACAATAAAATAAAACATTATGCATTTGAAAAGTTTGTAATTTTGCAACAAAGAAATACAAGGGATTTTCAAAGGAAGGATGTTTTGAGACACATTATATATTGTTAAATTTTTGTGTTGTATGGGTGGCAAACTTTTTGGCAAGTGAAATTTTGTTGTACCAGCAAGAGTTAACTCTCAAGACAATTGACAATAATTTTATTTTATTGTACTTGAATGCTCATTGGCTGCAATGTTATTTGAATTTCATTCATAAAGGCTTGTTAATATTTTATCAACTGACTTTGAAGATGCCCTAATTGGGTGAAAGGGCTAAGTCAGTTTATGAGTACCTGTTTTCTGTCTCATTAAAGCTGTTGGTGATTTTACTTTTGCATCACCAGTATTTTCTTTTTACGCACACACTCACACCTAGGGCCAATTTAGAGTGTCCAATCCACCTACAGCATGTCTTTGGGATGTGGGAGGAAACCAGAGCACCTGGAGGAAACCCACATGACCACAGGGAGGACATGCAGACTCCACACAGAAGGCACCCCAGCCGAGGATCGAACTGGAGAACTTCTTGCTGTGAGGCGTATGAAATGAAAAATATTTGTGTTATAGCAACAGTTGTCATGGTTGTCCAGATGCATAGATACATCTATGAGTAGATGTAAAGGATATGTAATGAAGGACACGTTAATGGTATTGCTTTACATTGCCCATGATCAGCATTCTGAGTTATCTACTTTGGAGCAAAAACTGTCAGTCTTGATAATTCAAATGAACAGCATTAATAAACAAATATTTAACTTTGGACATTTTTTTGCTTCTTTGACAAAAGTTTGTTTAATTTACAGTATTTTTCAAAGTCATTTTTTAATTCATTATGTTAACTTACCTATTTGGCTTGGGTATGTCTTTGTTTGGGAAGAGCATTGAGCAAAAAAGAAATGAAGATATGTAATGGAAAGAAATGAAGATATGTAATGGAGTAATTTTGGATATGACTATGTCCAGATGCCCATAACATGACATATAATGTAAAAGTGTTGGAGTTAGTAGACTCAAGTGGTGCAAGGCTTTTGTACATCAATAACCAATGGTACTTAGCAGATCCCTGGGAAATGTTGGAGGAAGTTATGAGATTTAGTATTCATTGGCAGCAACAGCATATACAGAGGTCAGAGAATAGCAAGGAGGCTATCACCGGGGAACATAACAGTATAAGATGACATGAAATGGAAGTTCATTTTGGAATGATCTTGTGTAGTATCAAAGTATACTGCAGAGTAGACACTGGCTAGCTTTTTTAGAATAACAAAGAATAGCAAAGTTCTGGTTGTTTTTGCTTTCTGTATATTATTGTTTTCTTGTTATATCTGTGTATGTTATTCAGTACAGCTATTATGGAAATATTTTTAAATACAGATGAAGATGCTTTTGATAAACTAATTGTCATCTGTACTTACAATAGAAGAACAGGTGCACGAGCCATTTTACGGAGTGCAGTTATTTAATTTTTCACATTATGCACAATTTAGCTGCCCCATAACAATACTGTTCAACATCAGCCTCCTTACAGATTTTCTACCAAGCAAATGGAGAACAGCTACATGCATTCCCATGCATAAGGAATGACCTTCCACACACTCAGGCAATTTGACCAACCTAATATGCAAAGCCATGGGAAGACTTATTATTGAGCTAATCAATAAGAACACAGAGAACTTCCAAACACTGGAGCCATCTCTGTTTGGATTCATCAAGGGATAATCCGATGAACTTTTTTAAAAGTCACCAAAGCAATGGATGAAAGTAAAACTAAACATGCCATATACCTCAACCTGGACAAAGCTGTTGACACAATCCACTGTTCAGGCTTGATAGAAATACCAAATAAACTGGGAATACCCAATGGATTGCCAACTGGCTTACAGATAAGATGCAGGAAATCAAAACAGTGGGATGTTACCACCACAAAGAGACCAGTCACCAGTGAAGTTCCCCAGGGTTGTATGCAGAGACCTCTCCTGTTTGGCATCTACTTATCTGAAGTAAAAGCCAATGCCAAAGGGCACTGGATGACTAACGTTACAGACAACAGTAAGCTAGGAGCAGGTATTGAATTCCCAAATCATTTAGCCATCCGGTAGGAAGGCTTGTCCCAAATAAATAATTGGTGCCAAAATTATGCACTGAAAATAAATATAAAAAAATGCATTATTGCATCCTTTAGGAAGTCATCTATCCTGGGGAACTACCATATCAAAAATACAAGCCTACCATACTTCTCAACCTCTTAGAGCAAGAAATCTGGACAAAGCCATAAATAAAAGTGGGACAGAGGCCCAAAATAAAGGCAATTTTGAAATATTTCTCTTACAAACATAGAAAGTTGATAGACTATCAGGCTTTGCATTTGCGTGAATTTTCTGAAGTCTGAAACTCAAATGTCTGTCATTATTTTATAAACCTCAGTCTTTAATGATTTGCCACTAATTTGCCAGAAAAATCACAATTTTAAGAAAAATGGACCAAAAATATGTGGCAAAAATCTGGACAATCTGAAAAAATCTGTACAGTTGACCCCCTTGTTCAGGACTGGGGATCTTAGATGGATAATGACCTAACTTTCAACCAATGTGTGTCCATTATTATAAAAATGTCTTTCTACATTGCACAGCTTATAAACAAAGAGACTGTGTGAAGATCTGGGGATGTCATTGTCTCCCATTATTAAGCCCTCATAGGCCAATCATTCAGTATAATGCCTCCTTTGTCACGTATCTGTCCAGACGCATGCAATAACTGGAACACCCACAGAAATACCTTACTAAAAGGATACAAAGGCCAACACGATATATCCTACATGGACTGACTGAAATCCCTGTCACTAAACTTGATATCCAACAGACTGCAAAGAGGTGACTTGTGTCTAGCATACAAGGCATCCTCCACTCAAATACTGATGGATTTATTGTACATCAGAAAATCAGATGGAACGAGAAATACTCAATCTAGGGATCTAAACATGTTCTGCAGCATCAAAAGAATGGTTTGGAGGGACAGGTATATCTTACAGAAGATACCACGGGTCTATATTATATGAACAAAAGTTCATATAATCAAACGCACTAATGAGCAAAAATCCCAGAAATCGAAAATGATATTGTGGGTGGCTGTGCCCCCCCACACCCCCTGCTAAATGTATATTCCAAGTCTGAGATTGCACTATAGTGAGGAAAGGGCAAATACTCCAATCTTCACTGTACTGCAATAACACAGCATGCATCTTGATTTCTGGGATTTTTGCTCATTAGAGCATTCGATTATATGAACTTTCGTTCATATAATGTAGACCTGATAACACTGCTCTGCAAAAGACACCCCATCCAAATAAAACAAAGTTCATTCTTGTCCATGTTCAAGTGCAACTTGGATCTACGGATGGGAAACAGAAAATTTATCCCAGGACTGCCCACTGTACTATTTATGGACAAAGGCAGATCTTAAATGCTTTATCCTATGCATGAGTTTCCGCAAATTATCTATGGTATGATCTCAGTTATTCCCACTAGGGAAATATATAATTATCGACCCTGGGATAGGTTAATTTAAGAACAAAAAGGTAAACTGGAGATGGTTAAAATAGCCCATAAGGGCAGCTAGCCTAGTACTTACCTATAAGCCTGTGCCAGATGTACACACTAATTGCTTTAAATTAATTGATGATTATAGCCACAACATATGTCTTAAAGAATACAGTTTTGGTATGTAAAATTGTATATTGCCTTCCAAAGAATCTTAAATAATGTTCCTTAAAATTTATGTAAAAAGTTATTATTACTATTATTATTACCATGTGTACCTACTGTAATTGTGATTACTACTGTGTCTAATAATATTGTCTGGTAAGGAAGTGTATTTCTACAAACTGTATCAATCTTTTGAGCTTTTCTGTCCAGGCTACTGCTGAAAAGGGACCTTTAAATAATGTGGCTTATCTCAGTTAATAAAGAAAATAAATAAATATAACAAATACAAAAAATACTCATTAAACAGGTCCTATTTTTTATTTTATTTTTTGAAAATAGGTTAGTTTTGACTGTTAGTCACTGATCTGTGTATTTTCATTGAGTTTATTTAACACAATAAAAATTATACACAAAAATATCAAAGTCCTACAGTATTGGCTGCTAACTCCCTTTGGAATGTGCCCTCCTTGATTAGCTTGATATGAAAACTAGTGGCATTGATGCCTTCTTTCAACAAAACATGAAGGTTTCACTGAAGAATTGTTTCACTTATAAAGGAGGAAGAAAGTATTAAAAATGATTAGCTTCCCTTTAAGAAATGTAAAGATAATCTGGTTTCTGTTGCTTAGCACTTTGGAAATTTAAGACTGATTATGTTAAAAGATATACTAAGTGTATAATTACTGTATCTCAGAGAATTCAATTTTCTGTCTTGAAGTTAGTTTATCTAGTGTCATGTGAAGAGATCTACAATGCACATGGTGGTGTATAGGGAGCTTGCCACTCTGAAAAAATGCTTGTACTGAGTGACAGCTACTGCTCTCCTACATATGCTTCAAGTGAACTTGTTCAAAAGTCAGTAGCCCTCAGATAAAAAGGTGATCGGCATAACACATGGAATACTATTTCCCTTTGGACATCATTGCCAGTACGATTTCTAATTCTGCTCTTGGAATGATTAATTTCTTTAAAGATATTTATTCTTCTTCGAGTTACTAAGCATCTAAAAAATTATATGTGACCTACCCTGCATGTTGCCCTTGGAATTTAGTAGGTTAGTTAAAAGCCATTTTGGGCCCCTCTTCAAAATATCTTGTATTTGAATCTATAACAAAAAATGCACTGTTTCAGCCAAAGAAGAAGGAAGACCAGGATCCAGTTGTGGTTAAAATTCTTTATTTGTAAAGTGAAATTTAAAAATAATTCCAGGTAGGTGAGCATAGCTCAGTTTGTTCAAATTACAAGTCTGGTGCTGATTCATAAAAACAAAACATTAGAGGAATGTAAAACATTTGTGTGACACCCAGGTGGGAGTGTTAATTGATTGACATTTATGTAAATAAATCTGCAAATACTCCAACTTAGTGGCATCTAGGTGTACATTTAAGATTAAATTAAGTTAACTTCATTAATTAATAATAAACCACTCATTCAAGTGATGTACTTTCTAGTTTTAAATACATTATTAAATGTTATAACCATATTTTACATTAGAAACTCATGTTTGGCTATGAACGAATGGAGAAATACAAGTGGTGGAGGGAGGGGTTATAAACTTTATTACAGCACATGAATAGAAGTTGCAGGAGCTTAAAGGGATTTGAAAAGTGGAAGAGGGTAGGGGAAGTGTAGTGGAATAATAAAAATAAACATTTGTCACTAGTTTGGCTTAGTGTGGGCTCTAGAAGGAGGAGTATACATTTTTATATAAAATAGTTAAACACTTGTCATCTGTATAGTTCCAACTCAAAAATAAAAATTAACTAAAGCCATCTATCTCTGTTCACATGCTTTTAACAATGCTTCATCAGATTTGCCTGAAAACTTCTTGTGGGGCAAACATATAGATATAATTTATGAAGGAAAAAATAACAGATAAACATTGGGGAAATCAATCTGGGAAATTGTAGCTTTAAAGGAGTTGAAGTGAGCTGCTGGTTAAGGTTAGAGAAGGCGCTTGTGCTGGGGTTTAAAGCTGGTAATTTTCAAGCTTGGGTGTGACATTATTAAAGGCAAGAATTGAAATACCAGGTAATATACAATAGAGTTACTGTGAAGCTAGTCTGTCTTTAAACAGGGAGAAATGTAAGGATCAGCAACACCATGTGGGGTCAGCAAGTATAAATTCCTATAAAAATATATTAAAAATAAAAGTCAACAAAGGGGAGTGTGAGCAGGAGGGAAGAACAGATGTACATCTTAAGTTACACAAGTGAGGAATGATAGGATGCTATGGTACAGTGGTTACAAATGTGTAGCAGTGCCATACAGATTTTCATCAAAGTTAGCAAGCAAGATATTAAGGATGTAAACAGAAAATAAAAAAAAAACACTTGCAGTATATGGAAGAAAGTTGATTTAGTAATAATTGTGGTGGTTCAGCTTTCAAATGTTAAAAATACAACTAATAGACATTGCAGACATCTCAAGTCCACTGAACATTTGCCAGTGGAAAAAATGAGCTTAATATCTTTGCTGGGGGTTGTTCACCATCCGATGGATCTGCCATATAAACTCCTTCTTCTCAAGCCTTGTCATTTGTATTTCCTTGAAATGGTTCATCAATGATCCTGTCTATGATGAAGAAATTAAAGATGTTATAAGTTTCACTCTAGCATGTTTTGCCATTGGGTTGTGGTATATTCCATGCCATATATCAGAGTAGTGTCTGGCCATCCTGGTTTTTAATTTGTTAATGGTTTTACCCACATAGAAAGTATTGCAGTAATGGCATTGGCCTCTGTATACTATTTTGTCTGTGCTGCAATTGCCAAACCAGGGGCTCTTGAAAGTCTTTTTGTTGTTGGAGCAGTAGAAGGATGCTTTACATATATTTACATAAGGTGCAGTCCGGAGGGGCCACAAGGGTAAGTACCTGGTAGTTGTTGGATCAGGTTGCTAATGGGGGGGGGAGGTTGCTGTTTTCAATGATGTCACGGTTGTTTTTGCTTCTCTGGGCGGTGAAGGTTGGTCTTATTGGGAGCATCTTATTGAAGGAGTAATTTTCACTTATGATGATGCACCAGCTGTCCAGTATTGCTTTCCTAAGTTTGTGGTAGTTAGATGAAAAAGTTAAAGTCATGCTGGTATTCCATTTTTTTGTCCCGTTTTTATTGGCTGATTCTTCTGATGTGGAGTGAGATGGTGTCTCCCGAAGTTAATAGATCTATATTGTTATGTTTATTTTTGATGATAGTGTTTTTTTCCACCATCTTAAAGGGACAGAGACTTTTTTTGCTGATTTATTTCCTTTTTTGAGTTGGTGTGACAATGGTGTTGGTATAAATAAGTTTGGTGCAGGGGGGATTTCACCCTTTTGGATTTTGGCTGTATGTATGTATGTTTATGTATATATATATATATATATATATATATATATATATATATATATATATAGTGTAGAACTTCCAGTAAGGCACCAGTCTAATTAAAGGCCTGTTTGTACATATCTTTCATTGATAAAGATAGAAACACAACTAAACCATTTTGGGATAGAAAGACAAATAGCCTCATCTTGAGAAAAGAATTGACATTCTACACTAACTTCCGTATATTGTAATATGAGTAACATACTGCTTTCCTGCTCAACAGTGATTCCTGTTTGGAATCAGTTGCAATCAATTACATTGACTCACCAAGAACAATATGTTTATAGTACAAGAACCATTCCAGCACTGATTGACAGTATCAGGGAATTATTTCAAAAGTCTAGTATGGCTGGATCCTTTGGAAACAATGACTTTTCAACAGTACCTAAATCAAACACAAAAGGTCACACCAGATAACTTGGCTGCAATGTTTAAATATTTGTATATTTACAGCCTGATTCCTTGAGCCAAATATGAGGGAACATTTGACTTTGGTGTAGAAGTGATTAGATTTGACAATAGTGTAGTGAGTAGTATTGTCACTTATGTAATTTCAAGGTTCATATGTGTGAGTCACAGAATAGCAAGTCTGAGTAAGAGAAATGTAGACGTGTATATACTGAGTGTAAGATTATTGTGTTTTGGAGTATTCCCTTTTCTCTGAAATACAGAGATCACAGAGTTAGGGCTTAATACAGATACGCAGGGACTTTTCCACTGGAAAAAAAGAAACATTAAAAGAGAATAGTGTTTTTTAGTAATTCCTGGACTGACAATTACAAGTCTCAGAATTCCGAAAGGAAGCCATTGTTACCTCATAGCAAGAAGTTCTTTGTTTAAGTTTTAAGCTGGGATGTCGTCTGTGGAAAGACCCTCTGTGTTTGCATGTTTGCATGTGTTTTGTCTGGGTACACCAGTTTCATTTTACATCTCAAAGATATGCAGCAGAAGTCTGGTGACTCTAAATTGTCCTTAAGTATGTGTGTGTGTGTGTGTGTGTGTGTGTGTGTGTGTGTGTGTGTGTGTGTGTGTGTGTGTGTATGTGTGTGTGTGTGTGTATGTGTGTGTATGTGTGTGTGTGTGTGTGTGTGTGTGTGTGTGTGTGTGTGTGTGTGTGTGTATGTAGGGGAAGGTATGATATAAAAGAAAGCCTGACAATCTATTCTCATTCTTTCCTTACCTGTTAAACACATGGTTGTTTGTGGCGACACCATATAAGTCAGATGCAACTCAATAATATTGGATGAAAGAATGCGGGAGTGTCAGACTTTTGTCATGCTTGAAAGTATACTTCAGTGCATTTGTGTTAAAGAATTAAAACAAATACTAAATACAGGAAGTTACAGTGCCATGGTGGTACGGCGGTAGCATTGTTACCTCACAGCAAGAGGTTCTCCCGTTCGATTCTCGGCTTGGCTTGGGAGTGCCTTCTGTGTGGAGTTTGCATGTCCTCCCCGCGGTTGGGTAGTGTTCAAAAGACATGCGTGCGTAAATGGGTGTGTCTTTGTTGAAGGTTGGGTGTCGGGCTGGCACCTCAGCGTTTCGTAAAAAAATCTACTGCCAATCATTAGCGGACCGGAGTTCCGCTGTGGTGACCCCTTACCGGGAAAAAGCTGAAAGACAAACAAACTAAATACAGGAAGATGAAACATTTTGAGATTTGATTAAAAACCTATTTTTTTTTTACCTGTTTGGTGACATGGTAAGTGCACTGGACAAATTGTCCCTTTTCAGGGGTGACCTTAGAGCCTTGCCTGATTGTGGGACTTACTTGAGTAAAACAGTAGGCTGATTAAGTTAGACAGATATATATGTAATATGGAGATGCTAATCTTTTCTCAAATTTAAAACACAATATATTAAAAGATCTCACTCCAGGTCTTATAGTTGCTGAGTTTGTTTTTATAACACACTTCATAAGTGGGGACCTGCATCTTATATCAACAGAGCAACAGGTGGCAGAGTTTCCATTTCAAACAGAAAGTTTAAAATGTTGGAATGTTGATCTTGCCCCCATTTAAGACCTTAAGTTTGTATATTATTCAGAATTATCATTCTCCATGGTACCATCTGTTGTATTTGAACACTTGTTATGCTGATATTTGAAAAATTGAAAAAAAGCTTGACATACATCATTCAGGGAGATCAGGAAAGTGTAGTTGACTATGGCAATATCATTTCACAGCTCAACAACTTTTGAAAGTCTGTATAAATAACAGTTTTATGTCTTGCAAAGGAAGCAAATGTTGCTACTGGCTATAGGGCACATAGGGGTGACGCCCTGACTAGACACAGGCTACCCAGACTTGATTAGAGAGCAAGATACTGGAAGACTTAGTCTGGGAGGGAGAGGAATGATGTGGTAAGACCTGTTTGTCTCTACCGAGGGTGAAGGTTTTGGGAACATACCTCAGGCTCTGCAATTCCCCTACAACTCCTTGTGCTGATTGCACAGAGGTAGAAGCATATGTCTACAAGGGGAGTGCATGACTCATTGGCACAGGTTACAGGATGTCACCTCAACAATGGCATACACAACCCTTTAGTCCTTGGAGACATGCACAGAGGAACGTAAAGCTTAAAAGTGAAGTCCTCTGATGGGTTCATGAATGACAGCCATGCTCCTGATCCATTAATGTAAACAAATCTGTGATAACAGCCATAGTAGTACCTTCATAGCAGGCATGGAGAGAAAAATAGAGAGATAAAAGGTAAGCAAAGTTTGATTCACTGAACGAAATTGGTTAATTGCATTCACTTTTATTAAACAGAGAAATGTATTTCATCAGTGTTGTATGTTTATGGCCATAATTGTTTGATCCAGAAATCATTACATAGGAACTAGCCATACCCAACAGAACCAAGACGCTCTCCTCCAAAAAAAGGAAGCCAGTCTGGTGGTCCCCTGCCATTAATAAACTCTACAACAGAAGGAAGAAACTATTGCAGGAAAAAGGTGAAGTCCCAAGACTGGAAAAATTCCCTGATTAGCCTCAACAAAAAGTTGAGATCCCTCATCAAAACCTCCAAAGCCAGCTATGAAGGCAGAATTGTGGCAGACACTAAAAACAACCACAAAGCCTTCTTTAGTTATATCAAGAATCTCCATGGCAATACCCAGATTTGCTCTGAGTTACTGCACAATGATACCTCCTATACTGAGCCAACAGATATTGCCAACCTACTGGCTGACAGATTCAGTGCCAACTTTACTACCCCACAAAGGACCAATCTCAGTGCCAGAAGAATGCCAGGCAACCTGCATTACTGCAGCACAGGTTAAAGCTGCATTGTCTAAGGCCAAGATAAGCTTCCATGGGACCCGACAATATCCTTGGCTGTTTTCTACATGAATTAAAAAGTGAACTGGCACCACATCTGTGTGCTCTGTTCACTCACAGCCTCACCTCAGGTTTTGTCCCTACCAAATGGTGCACTACTACAGTCATCCCTCCCCATAAAGGAGGAGAGATTACAGACCCTGGAAATTATTGCCCCATTAGTCTGGCGAGTCTGATATGTAAGGCTATGGAGCGCATCATCATGGACCTAATTAACAAGGATATAGGGAATCTCCAAACTCTAGATCCCATGCAAATTGGTTTTGTGAAAGGTAGATCATGCCTGCTCAACCTGGTTGACTTATTTGAGTCAGTCACCAGAGTGGTAGATGAAGGTAAGGCAGTTTATACAGCCTACCTTGATGTGGCCAAGGCCTTTGATACCATTCCTCACTCAGGAATTATTGATAACCTCACCAAACTAGGCATCAACCCCTATATCATTAGATGGGTTGCAAACTGGCTCATAGATAGAACACACAGTGTGAAAGTAGCGGACTGCCGACCAGTCACAAGTGGAGTCCCACAGGGATTGGTCCTGGGTCCTCTCCTGTTTGGCATCTACTTCTCAGACATCCAGGCCAACACAGAGGGACTCTGGCTGACCAAATTCACAGATGACTGCAAGCTGTGAGCCATTATTAACTCCCCCAAGTGATGCAGATATCCTACAGAAAGGGTTCACTGAGACCAATGACTGGTGTCAAAACCATGGCCTTAAGCTTAATGCCAAAAAATGCATTGTGATCCCCACTGGGAAAAACTCAGTTCCCGCTAATTACCAAATTGATGGGAGCCCACTGAACACTGAAGGCATTATAAGAGATCTGGGGACAAAGGTTGACAGCAACCTCTCCTTTGACCACCACATTGCCACTGTGGTCAAAGAAAGTTCAGAGAAAGTCCTTTTCTGTGGCACATCTCATTACCAAGGATTTTGCATTCAGGAAGAAAGAGGTCATCATTCCTCTCTACTCTTCCCTCATTAGATCAATCATAGAGTGTAATGCCCTATTTGGCATGTACCTCACTAGACACCTGCAACAGCTGTAGATGTCATAAAAGTACCTCACGAAGAGGATCTTAGGCCTTAAACACATGTCCTACATGGATAGACTCAACAAACTCCAGCTATTCTCTGTCTCATATTGTCTACTAAGATGCGATCTCTGCCATGTCTAACTCAGCTCTGTTAGAAATGCTACATCTAAAGAAATCCCAATCCCTCCATACCACATGCTCCAGAGACCTCAACCTCATTACCACAATCAACAGAACATGCTGGAGGGGCAGGTTCATAACCCAGAGACTGCCAATGCTCTGTAATAGAATTCCCATACATGTCAAGCAGAGCACCTCACTAGCCCTCTTCAAGAGAAATCTTGATGAGTGTATGAGAAATAGAAAGTTCACCCCAGGGATCACTCCAGTGGCTCTACTTGATACAGGCACTGAGAACTAATGATGGGCGGCACAATGCCAGGGCATTTCTACAGGCTAGGCTTGTAAAGGCCCCAGGGCCATTAGCCTGGTACACACCTATAAACCTATGAAACTCAGGAGAAAGCTGTTAAGGTCCTGCTGTATATAACTCATCCTGTGGTTCATGTAACAGTATTCTGTGTTGTTTTAGGTCACACAGAATGACACTTGACCATAGAATGACTGAACAGTGTTGCCTGGCTTTGTTGTAACAGTAGTTCAGCTGCAATGTAAATTAGCTTTAAACTGTGTATTGCTATATATGGTGGAACATTTGCATTTAAGTATCACCAGTTCCATTCCTGTGAGTGTTGATATTACAAATTCCTTTCCTGAATATCATTTGTTTGTACTAAAACTCTCTTCTTTGCAGTGTTATAGCTCTCTTCTTCACAAATGTACTTTTATTAATAACTATACTGTCCTCTGTCATAAAAATACCCTCCTCTGTCATCTCCTTTATCTTCATTACGCCTCCTCCTCCCCTTCGTTTCTTTCTTTGGGCTGCTCTAACTCTTTATCTTAAAAATGTTATTCATATACAACCCACATAACTGTTAGTTTTAATCAAAACTGTTTTAAATGGTGTAACTGATGTCCAGGAAATCTGAATAGTGGAACTGTTGTTCATGAATGAAACCAACTGTGAATGATGAAACAATGCAAATGATGACCACAATGTCTGAATTTCTCCACAGGCCTCTGCTTAGTTGGATTTTCCTGCTAAACAAATGCCAACAAATAAACAAATTTCAATAAATCACAAAGAAAATGTGTTTTGCAGGACAGCAAGCCTCCATTTACCCCTCAAGAAAGAACAATCAGACTCCACTGATATATGGAGATTATCTTTACTATAACATTAAAGTGCAGAAAAGGTCAAATTCATGGTTCAGCAGGTTTTAGCATAACCATTTTGCAGTATCAATGATCTTACTAATTATGGTCAGAGAGTTGTCATAGTCCCATCTAATCTATCTATCCATCAATCATCCATCAATTCACCCATCCATATTGTAACATGCTCACACTGCTGACTGTTGTGGTGGTTGCAGGTTGAGCAAGACAAGCCATATGTTGCCCAAATGTATGTAGCAAAGTGTAACCATGCACTGTCTAGCCACAGGCACTTAGAACCTGAACTTTCACTATATCACCTACCTCACAAATTCCTAGTCTATTTGGCAGTCAGTAGTTGGGTAAAGAGCTCCTAGTTTGCACATATAGGCATGTTGTTCTTCATGTGTAAAATTAGATTTTAGACAGACAGCACTCCAGTATATCAACTTCTACCTTTTTAGGCACAACCCCCTTCAGACACCATTATTAAGTACCTCAAAAATAGATTTACACTTTCCAGATGTCTCTGTAGCCAGATTAGTAGAACTGGGCTTCCTGAGATAAAGAAGCAACTGTTTCATGTTTACTGGCATCCACCTGCTACTTAAATTAACTGACACATTGTGTGACAGATGTAATTACATGTTATTCATGGAGACAAAGTTCTCACACAGTCACTATAAATGTTATCAGTACCACAGTGCACCATACTAAACCATTCATACACAGCTCAGAACAAACACATAGGACTACATCTGCTGAGGCTCTTAAAAGTAACCTACCTAAACCACAAAAGCTTCCTAAGTGTAATCTAAGAAACAGATATCCTCATAAATCTCAGGAAAACAAACAACACAGGCAGCACTCACCAAGACAAATACATTCAAGAGTCACACTGTTTCAAGTCAAAAGCCCATAATACAAACTTCCACACAATCCAATGTCTTAGATATAGATGACTCCATAGAGAACCACATTGATATGCCACTCATCAGGCTATATAAGGAGAGGGTTACAGTCACTTGTGTGTCAGCCACATCATGTATGCACTCATGTCCGTGCACTGTGAGGATACATATGACACAGTCCTAGTACACATGTGTGTGTAAACAACAAGGAAAGTACCTCTCCCAGCTATATGAAGAGGAGACGTGGTGGAGCTCTTGGAATATGGTCCAACGCATGTATGAACAGTATTCAACCCTCATCAAGAATGATGCCACAATACAAACAAAAGATTATTGTTTTCAACAATCTCCTTAGCTTCTGGTGTCATTCAAAGAGGGTATTATATATATATATATATATATATATATATATATATATATATATGTACAGTATATATCTATATCTTGTTTGTTTTCTGCTAAATGTAACCTATTAACTTTATTGTAACTGCTGTAATTTTCGTTTTGTCTTATAACCACAAAAGATTTAATTTGTAAACTGCTGATTATCTTAGTGTTGGAGCTTTTCTCCCCAGGACTCCATTGAAAACAGGTTCTTATTGGCCCAATGGACTATCCTGGTTAAACAACTGCAAATAAATAAATATATATATATATATATATATATATATATATATATATATATATATATATATATATATATATATATACATTTATATATATGTCTATATATCAGCCTGTGAGGAGGTGGTGTGCACCTATCCTCCAGTGCTAAATCTTATCCACCCACAAAGTACCTCTTTTTAGGCAATGCCAATTTCCTAAAGCTTCCAATATATAAGAAAACAGAATCAGATAACATAAGCATATTGCTGATCAGTGCTAGGAACCTTAACAACTCCACTCATTACAAGCATTCCTTATCCTTGAAAACACTGATACTTGCATTATCACAGAGACCTGGTGCAAGACCATTGAGAGCACTCTGTCAGTGCAGGGTTTTACTGCCTACCACACTGTCAGATCCACTGTACTCGATAAAGGCATTAAGGTATTGGTGTCTCCATATTCTTAAAAAAATCAGTTTCACCTCCAGACTTATGCAAAATAATGACTTGGAACTTCTCTATGTCTAGCTTTCTATTAACAAAACTGCTTATCATGTCATAGCTAAATACAGGATCCCTCTATGTCCTCCTCAGCCCATACCTCTTACCTAACCAACACAGAGACAATCTGCACTAAGCCGATCACCATTCTCCTAAGAGACGTTAACTTTATCTAATAGACTTATACATGCTCAAACATGTATGTCTAGCAATTTTTGGACTTCATCAGTACAAACTATCTGAACCAATTAGTAGGCACCCTGGCCAGAAATGATAAAATCCTGAACTTGGTCCTTACCTATATGGGACTGTTTTGCTCCCCACCAAATATATCTTACTGTCTGGTCAAATCAGACCACAAATCAGACATTACATTCACCCCTCCTATATTCTCAAATCACATACCTGTATCTAGACCTTCCCCCTCAAATTTCCAATGAACAAATCCTTAAGGCACTATACACGACTAAAAATGCTACTTCTGTAAGACTGAATAACATACCAGTTTGCCTACTGGCCACCCTGGAGCAAGACTCATATCCCCTACAAGGCTATTCAGTATAAGTCTCTAAATAGCCTTTGTGATGGATGAATGCAGGACAACAGACCTGGATAATTATAGATCCATAAGTCTGACCAACCTTATCTGTAAGGCTATGGAAAGAGTCATTATGGAATTAATAAATAAGAATATAGGTAACCTGCAAACTCTTGATCCAGGCCAGTTTACATTTGTCAATGGGAGATTTTGCATCATTAACCTGGTTAATTTTTTCAAGAAGGTCACTGAAGCAATAGGTGAGGGCAAATCAGTCAGTGCATACCAGATATCTAGATCTCATAAAGGCATTCAACATCATTCTACACTCTTGTATCATAGATAAACTCTTCCAGCTAAACGTGAATCCCTTTATAAATCATTGGATATTGAATTGGCTCACACAGAACCCAGGAAATTAGAGTAGGGAGCTCTACCTCCTCCAAAAACAAGTGTTGTCTAATTAGCTAATTATAATTAGCTAATTAATTAGAAAACATAATTCTAATTCTAATTAAATCCCATTCCTACTGCTACCATTAAGAAATTCCTTCAAAAATTGAAACCTTGTACCAATGCTCCTGATAATATCCCATCTTACTTTCTCAGTATTGCTGCTGAAAGCCTTGCCTATCCCATCAGCATCTTAATTAATCGCTCCCTACAAGAAGGTACAGTTCCCCAAATTTGGAAACAAGCATTTATCATACCATTACACAAAGGTGGTAACAATAACAACATTAATAACTTCCGTCCCATAGCCATCTTGTCCCCCATTTCAAAAATCCTTGAAAAATGTGTACAACTCCAACTTCTTCCTCATCTTCTAGATAACAAACTTATCACCCCCACACAACACGGTTTCAGACCTAATCATAGCACCATGACTGCCCTTCTCTCCTTTCTTGAAATCGTCAACAAAGCCCATGACTCAGGTCAAATTGTTTCTACCATCCTCCTTGATCTTTCAAAAGCCTTCGATACTATCTCTCACAGTCTGCTCCTAACAAAACTCTCCAAACTCTACCTCTCTACCTCCTCTTTGAACTGGTTCTCTAGCTATCTATCAAACAGAAATCAAGCTGTTAAATGGAAAAAAGCAACTTCCTCTTACCTAAATACCCCTACTGGAGTTCCACAAGGCTCCATACTGGGTCCTCTACTCTTCAATATCTTTATTAATGACTTCTACAAATCTATCCCCTCTCGAGCATCATCCAATATGCAGATGACTCTACTATCATCTGCTCTGCCTCTTCTATCCCCACACTACAAAAACTTACTCAAGATGCCTTTTCCTCCACAGAGCAATGGATGCTAAGAAATCATCTTGCTCTCAATGCCACCAAGACCAAATTAATGTTATTTACTCCTCTAAACTCACTCCCCCCAACATAAACTCATTCTTAGTTACCAGTCAAAATAACCTACCTCTCGAAATAGTGTCAGACACCAAACTACTCGGGGTCCAGATCGACAACCAGCTAAAATTTAATTCCCACCTCCAAAAACATCAAAAACACATCAAAAACTTGGCATGCTGTATAGACAAAATGCCTATCTTACATCCACCACTAAAACCACTCTAGCTACTTCCTTTCTTATCCCTCCCTTCTCTATGGTGCCCCTCTACTTACAAATCTTCAATCCTCTTTAAAAACAGCTCTCCTCCTGTTATAACAAAATTGCTAAATTTGCCACCTCTCATAGGTCTTCCACCCACCACTGTATCTCCCTCCAAAAACTAAAATGGCTAGAACTTCCCAACTATCTCACTTACACTCAACTAACTCTAGCCCACAAGCTGATTCTAAACCCCTCCAACTGTCCCTCCCTTTCTTCTGCCCTCAAAATGCACCTACCAAACAGAGTCCTAAGGTCCAATAATCAGAATCTACTAGAAGTGCACAAACCCACTCATCCCCCAGGCAAAAACCTTCTTTCCTTCAGCCTCGCTCACCTCTGGAACTCTCTTCCACCTAACATCCGCACTACCACTAATCACTCTACCTTCAAGAAATCTCTTTTCTCACACCTAGCATCTCTATGGGAGTGCTCATGCACCCACCCCTCATAACCTACTCTACTATATAACTACCCTACTACATCCCCTTTAATTACCATAACCTACTGTTTTCACCTTCCATGTTTGCTTATAAATCTTCTTCTATGTTTGTGTTTTGTTGATTCTATAGCATATACCAAGGCTGTTACTATCTAATTGTAACAAACTTTAATATTTTGCTTATGTTCTTTTACTACAATGTACCTAGAAATTATTGTCAAATGTTAATGTACATTTATTCTTTTTTGGAGCTTTTCTCCCCAGGACTCCATTGAAAACGGGTTCTTCGTGGCCCAATGGACCATCCTGGTAAACCAACTGCAATAAATAAATAAAAAATAATTAGAATGAATAACAATCTAATTCTAATTAGATGTTTTGAACTAATTCTAATTAAAATGTCTTAATTAGAGGCTTAGTTAGATACATTTTACAACTGAAATAAAATTGCATAACAAGTTTCTGTTATGTATTTATCAGTGATTGAAATTTAGTAATCTAGCAGTGTATTAAATTATCATCTTACAGTAGCAGCAACCCATTCCAGTTTCAGTTCCGAATCATACTTTACCTACTTACCTACACAGCACATAACTTCCATCTTCTGGTTCCTGTTTACTGTTTAGTTTGATTGCAAACATGGCAGACTTTGTTCAAGAAATACCAGATAATGTTGCAAATTGTTTCAATGATTTTAAACTAAATGTTATAAATGATAATAAAATGAAAATTTCTGGAGCGTGTAAGGCCTCCAAGAAAAGAATTACCAGCGACTAGAAACCAACAAGGGTAACTTCTAATTCTGTAAGTCACACAAAGCTGTGTAATCCTGGCAAATGCAACACTTATGAGTCAGAAAGAAACATGAAAAGGAAAAACCCACAACAGGATCTGGATGGTATTTGTTCTCTGGCTATTTTCATCCATCGTCACAACGCATTTTAAGTGACAGTTGATAATTCTGTCATCAAACTTGTCATGCTAGACATTCTTCCTTTGAGTATGGTCGAAAAAGAAGAATTTTGTTTTCTAATGAGTGTTGTACAACCATCATATCATATTCCAGCCAGAGCAAAGTCTACCATGCAAGTTCTTGATCAATGCAGACAGGTAATAAAAACAGTTGAGAAGATGAGGAATGATTCTCAGTACTGATGTGCCCAAGCTGATATATGGTCCAGTCGGCATATGCATGGCTACTTCGGAGTAAACCTGTCATTCATACAGAACCAGAAGATGGAAACCCGACTAGTGAGCATGAAGAGGTTTACGGGCTCACATATAGCAGAAAACATTTCCATAATTTATCAGTCTGTTATGAAACAATTCACAAGTTGGATGATAGTTGTCAGAATAGTCACAGATAATGCCACCAACATGGTGAAGTAATTCCTGAAGCCTGTTAATATGATAGGAAGGTGATAAAGATGAAGCAGAGAAGAGGTGAAACATGTTCCAGTTGATTGGGAATGACTTGAAGAAGAGGGTAGCAGTCCAGTACCTGTGTGGTACTGGTGCATGGCACACACTTTGCAGCTGGTAGTTCACTCCGGACTTGCTGAAGTCTCACCAAAGATAAACAATGTCCTGGCCTAATTCTAATTAATTAGATATGTCAGACAGCTAATTCTAATTCTAATTAATTAGCAAAAATGAACTAATTCTAATTAATTAGATATGTCAGACAGCTAATTCTAATTCTAATTAATTAGCAAAAATGAACTAATTCTAATTAATTAGATATGTCAGACAGCTAATTCTAATTCTAATTAATTAGCAAAATGAACTAATTCTAATTAATTAGATATGTCAGACAGCTAATTCTAATTCTAATTAATTAGCAAAAATGAACTAATTCTAATTAATTACCAATAAGCTAATTAAAAACAACACTATCCAAAACTGCTGTCACTAGTAGTATACCACAGCATTCAGTCCTTGGGTCATTCCTCTTTGACATTTACTTCTTAAGGTCAAAGCAAATGCTAAGTTTTTTTTATGGCTGACCAAGGTTGCAGATGGCAGTAAATGTGTAGCAATCATAAATTCCCAGTGGGCCCCAAGATGTCAGAATCATGGACTAAAACTAAATGCCAATTAATGTATAATAGGATCTTTCAGCAAGCATGACCTCCCTTGTAATTATCACAGCAATACTCTCATGAAAATTGATCCTGTAGTCAGAGATCTAGGAACCTATGAAGAAAATGAACTGGTCTTTGATCACCACATATCCACTATCACTAAGAAGTCCTTTTTCATTGTACAGCTTATATCTAACAGTGTATCATTCAGGTCTATGGGTGTAATCATTTCCCTGTACTTGGCCCTCATTAGACCAATCACTGAATATAATGCCACTTTTGGTATGTACCCGTCCAAACACTTGTCACAGCTGTAAAGTCTGCAACACTTTCTCAGTAAAAAAAAAACAAAATGAAAGGCCTAAACCATTAAAACCTATGCAGACTATGTCAAAGCCTTGTTCCTCTTCTCAGTATCATACAGGCTGCTAAGAGGTGACCTCTGTTTTGTGTATAAGACATCAAAAGACTCTAACGTTTATAATCTATTACACATTCACAAGCCCAATATTAGTGTGAACACCTGCTCAAGGGTCTCAGTCTCTTCTGAAACTTAAATAGGACATGTTGGAGGGATAGATATATATCACAGAAAATACCTATTCCATCGAACCATCTTCCACTCTTCTAGTCAAACATAATTTGATGATTGGATTGGAAACTGCAAACTCACCTGATAGCTTAACACTCATGTCCCTCATAAATAGGAGCAACAACTAGAAGTCTCAACATACCCTGGTTCCTCCTGCCTCTGGGTTATTTACACAAAACAGAAGGGCCATAAAACTTCCTTGGGAATGAAAGGCTAGACTTCTTAAGATCCTTCCAGACCAATAACCTAATAAGTACCTACGAACCTAGGAGCCTACAGTTTCCTATCACCAGCAACAATAACAGCCCCTACACATCGTAATGTACCTCCAGACTTTGCCAGTTAAGCTGAGAGATATGATCTGTATAACACATCCCAGGTCTGCAAAGAATCCTCATCCCAAGTGGGCCATGCCAACTGCAGCTGCCATAGGAAGGATCCAGTGGGCATCCTTATTACATGTCCAAGTCACATCATATGCTTCCCTTCACCTCAAAGGACCAGCAGTTCTATTCCACGATCCTCTCAGACTGCAAGCTTCCTCATTCTACCCGAATGAACAAACCCATCAACTTTGTGCAGTAACTTCATCTCCAATGTTTTTATCTGTAATCATTTTGGTCACTCTTCAAAGATTGTGACCATTGTAACACAGACTGACCATTAAATTAAGCGATGCCTCTAGTGAGTCAGTTTCTACTTCATCAACACAGTCCAGTGCCATGCATGCAGTACAGCTGCTGTTGCACTGAGGTCATATTCCCCATCCCTTCTATTACCTTTTGTGAGTAAAACTCCAATGTGCCTACATTCTTCCTCATGGCAGATGTTGCACATTTTCCTTCAGAGATATAGCTGGGTTGTATGCTACTAATGAGCAACGTATAAGCATGTTTGTTGTAACTAACACCACAATCTAGAGCAGGGCAACTACAAACTAAGAACTGAACTGAAAGTAAGAATGTAATAAAACGTAATTCTAGAGCAGGGCAACTGCAAAATAAGAGATGAACTGAAGGTAAGAATGTCATAAAAGGTAACTGATTTTACTCTTTTTAGACAATGTATGAATTAGTGATAAAAGGCAAGCTAGTTACAGGCACTAAAATATTTTTTTTAAAAGAAAAGAGTGATCAAGTTTATAGGTAATTCTAGTTTAAGACATTTAAACAGAGAATCAGAATCAGTGGCATGTCTTCTTCATTCTTGAAACAGGCACTCATTTTTCAACAACAGCAACTTAGTCTAAATTTACTAAATACCTAAATGTTTTAGGCCACCCTGTATCTACAAAATATCTTATAAAGACCGTTGTGTTCCTTTTTTAATATTTTTAGTGTTGTGTATTTAAAAGATGCTTAACAGCATAACATGAAAAGACATGGTGAAAGGTAATGAGTTAGGTACGAAGAGTGTGAGTGTAATGGCCACATTATTCACAGGTCACTGAGGTCTTTTACATCTGATCTGTAACAGACGTCAACAAACATGGTTCATGTAGTATGAATGCATGTCACAATGTTCCTTCTGGCTATCACAACAGGAATAAGTGAAGTAATATCTCAATGAGCTACATGGTAGCCTCATGTTACTGTACTTGTAAGAAGTGTCTAGCTGAAAACCACAGGGTGTAATTCAGTGGAATGTTTGCCATTTGTTGTATTAAAAGCAGATGGCAACAGCATTCATTTGCAACAAATGTTAGCTCTTATCATTGCATAATGATCTTTCAACTGTAAATTTACAAGAATTAAGTGTAAACTCGAGTTTCTTCACAGTGTACAAAATTCTCCTTATGAATATGATTAAAGCAGTCGGCTGTTCTGTTTTCATTTTGCTTACAGGAAAAGGAAATATCTGTCATGTTACAAGTAAAAGTACTAGAAAACTGAAATATATTCATGCATGGTTTGCACAAAGCACAGTGATTATAAACAGAAAGACAAACAGGCAGACATGTAAAATCATATAGTTCACACTTGATCTTGGCCAAAAGAACAGTTATGAATAATGGCAGTGTTCATAATTACTACTTACCTCTACTTAGCAAGGGGCAAATTGCAACTAGTGGCAAAACAGATAAGTCATCCACTCTCCTGGCAAGGATTCATGATATATGATAATTAAAACTAATGAGAACCCAAGTTGTTTATATCATATATATATATATATATATATATATATATATATATATATATATATATATATATATATATATATATATATATATATATATATATATATATATACATATATATATATATATACTACTCTGCTATAAACAATCTCCTTCTTACCTGTTTCTACCCAATGAAGTTTTGTTAACAATGCTTATCATGTTATCATGTTAGGTATATCTCTGTGATAATTTACTTTTCTTTTCTTTCTCTAATTACTATTGTTTATAACCAAATGTTTTGTTTATACATCTGTTATGCATGTCATATTCTGTTTTACTACTATTCTGTTACTATGTTTTTTATGTTAAGAATTTGACTGGAACTTTTCTCCTCCCCGGGCCTATGCTGAAAATAGGTTCTAACCCAGTTGGACCATCCCAGTAAACAAATGTAAAATAAAAAAAAAAAAAAATATATATATATATATATATATATATATATATATATATATATATATATATATATATATATTTATACATATATATATATATATATATATATATATATATATATACATATATATATATGTTTGTGTGTGTATGTGTGTGTGTGTGTGTATGTGTGTATCTGCATGTATATATATATATATATATATATATATATATATATATATATATATATATATGCATATATAAAACTCTGAAACACCTGCTGCCACTTTTTACTGGAATTATCACTGTACAATCTTACATGGCTTGATTAAGGATGTCACCCAGCTATAAATCAGCTTCCAAAATTCAAGGAATATACTGAAATCTGGCATTTCCAACATTAAGAAGAGCTGATATATAATCAGCAACATTTACATTTTACATTTATTTATTTTTAATTACTGCTTTATATTATTGCACTCTCTCTCAGTTGACAAGCTTATAATTGTAAAAGTGGTACCACTTCATTCAGTTGTATCAATTCTAGTTTTTATTTGATTGCATGTTTCAAAAGCCTTCACATTTCTACCATTTTATTATTTAATGCTGGAGCTTTACTTCTACAGATATAGCTGAAACAGGTCTTTATGACTCAAGTATTATCCCAATTGGCAAACAAACAAACAAACAAACAAACAAACAAACATACAAAATAAATGAATAAAAAAGTAAATACTTTACATAAAATACAGGAACTATCATTTTATGCATTCTAAAATATAAATTTCAAAATGTACCTGGCAATTGCTTCATGGATTGTTTTGAGTATTGTTTATTGCCTGCTGTAAGTGACAACACCAGCTTCCTACCTTTGTAGGGTAAAGCCTTCAGCATTATCATAGTGTGTGTGTGTGGGGGGGGGGGGGGTATCTGTTACACATTGAGAAACTATGCATAACATTTTATCTTTGACTTTGCTGACAACCTGGTATGTCCTAATCTTTAAATGAACTGATAAAGGATTATTATATCCCATTCACTTATCTCTTTTATTTGGCCTTCTATTTTTTATCAGAATTTCTTCCTAAGTAGGTACTTAGTCCTATCTTAGAATAATCTTTTCATGCCACTTTCACCTAAATATAATGTTCTCTTTCCACATTTCCTTCCAAAAAATTTCTTTTTGGAATGATGTTCATATCATATTTTGCTTTACTTTTACCATTTATTTTCTTACTTGCAATCACTTCAGACCATGCAGAATAATATTTTAGTCTTAGCAGCTTTGCCACAATGGATGGCATTCATATTCCCAATGTTTGTGCTTTCATATTGGTTATTCACGAAGAGCACTGTTGTGCCTATATGCAGGTTATTCACACTAAGTGAATGCAAAAGCTTTCAATAAAAATGTCCACTTTCATGAAATGTGTAAACTTCATGTAGTAAATCCTTAAGTATGTGTGAAGTACTATCTTGTGTACATGAAAACATAACTACTGGTATAATTTCAGAAGTATTCAGGTTTTATGGATGCACACAACTATGAGAAAGCACATTAAAACTATTTTAGGCAAGTGGCAGCCAGAACAGCTATTTCTATTAACTTTTAAAAAATATAAAGAGGTTTTATATGTTTTCTATGGGGATATCCTTATGAAGACACCCTGATGGTTTCTGCACGTCAGTGAAAAGGGGGAGATAGGAAAACCTGAAAAGGAGAAGACTAGCAAAGAGGTAAACACAGAAGGAGCACAGAGAGGTGCACTGGAGGAGGTGGGAGAGTAGAGGTACTGTATTTTTGGCAAGAGATAGACCCCCCTTATTTTTCAGTTGTTTTTATGTGAGAGGGTTGTTTGCTAGGAAGTAGGTTAGAGGGTATAGCACAGAGGGTTAGGAAGGGGCAAGTGAAAAGGAGTTTGTCAACTGAGCACAACTAGTCCACAGGACCTCAAAAGTTTCCACTGTCTGATGGTGTTGCAGTGGAGGACAATGATGATGAGGGATGGAGGCCTGTGGTAGCACAGTGATTGGGGATGACAGGGTTATCAAGTCTTGAACCTGCTGAAGAGCATCCTGGACTGGCTAAAAATGTCTGTCCACTACCTTTTCCACCACATCCTCAACCAAGTTCCAACGCCCATGATCTGTGTGGATTGACAGACTGTGCTGTGCCAGGGTGTCTATAGAAACAGTGCCACTGCCACGACCCTGTGAGGATGTCCCTGGATGAATATTCCCTGACCTACAAATAAAATGGCTGGGCTGATCTTAGGGATTCTGGATCTGTAGAAAAATTAACATAAATGACAAAGAAAGGGGAAAACAGAAAAGCAATTTAATGCATAAGTAAAATAAGAAAAAGAGAAGGAGGGTAGAGAGACAAAGAAGAAATGGAGACAATTGACAAATAATGTAATACATCAGTGCAATCTTTATTAATAGTGATTTCTTATTTTTATTAAAACTTTATTCAGGATAAAAAAATAATTTGTGGAATGGCACTGGGAACCTGTGAACAATCAATATAATGATATCAAGTGTTGATGATTTTTACATTTGCAGATTATTGATGTTAAGGAGATAAGCTGGTGTAACATAAGAAATGGCAACACACTTGAAATATATGGATTGTGCTGTAGTTGTGTACTGAAATCAAATTACTTCTTGTATTTTATTTGTGCATGAACTACTTCTAGATTTATACTTACAGAATAAATAAAAACTCAGTTATTATTCAATGCATTTCATTGGGGAATGACATTTTTCTATTTCTGAATTGTGTTTATATACTCACAAATATCTTTATTTGGTCTCTCTAAATCTCTTTGTTCCTGGGACAGGTTATATGAAATGCCTACTCCGGCTGCATATTAAAGACAAGGAGGTTTGTTACTTACCTATGATAGATGTCTATTCAAATGTTTCTTATATGGTTACACTTATTAATCAGCAAAACAGTGTTTTGTCCTGAATTGCTGTGCTAACTTCTGTATACATTTGTACTGAATCTATTTCCCTTATGTGATTACATTTACTGAGCAACAAATCAGCAAAGCACAGATTTTCATGAAGTATTTGTACTGAATCCATTTGTATTACTATATGTATTTCTTGTTTACTGTAAGTTGAACTACAAGGACATACAGACTTTCTGCAAATTGTTACATTGATGTTTGCGTAAATCTTGGCTCTTCGGAGATGGGTACTTTCTTCAACCTTTGCAAATCTTTCCATTGAAAATTCTTTTTGCACTATGCCTAGCATACCTTACCTGCATTTTTAAATTGGATCATCTAACATTGTTATAATCAACACACTCTTAAATTCTGAAAGCAAGGCCTTAAACAGTACACTTCTCAATAACCACTGTCCTGGGCCATCAATTGCTACTATAACCCCCCACCCCCCTCACTGCCTAGTGTGTGTTTTCTAACTGAGGTCAGCCATCTTGTACAGGTAGTTAATATTTCAGAATAAATTATTATCTTACAAAATTGTCATGTTATTAAATAGTTTGTGGTCTACACAAACCAAAGCAATTTTATAAGCTGTCTGCCTGTAGTATAAGTAATTAGTAAGTTAATACTTGCAGTAGATGAAATTATGTGGCAGTGCAAATATGTTTGTAGCTGCATGTATGTATATATATGTATATATATATATATATATATATATATATATATATATATATATACACTAGACAATCTCAAAGTACTGAAATGTCGAATTTCAGTACTTCGAGACTGAATAATCGAAAGTGCAGTTACGCAAAAGTGTACTATGTCGAATGCAGAAATGTCGAATCTGCGATCGTGGTGTCGCATTTGTGATGTGCGGTGCGGTTTGTTGATTTATCTGGGGTTTCAGGTAAGTGGTGTTAGTGTAAGGGTATTCGGTAGGGATTTTAGTGTGTTATGTTGTTTTG
>NC_056733.1:1389730864-1389843084 GCF_019279795.1 Protopterus annectens | reverse complement strand
GAATTGACATGTAAATAACACCAACAACTCTTGTAGAACTTTAGCTTGTCTTATTTATTATCAAGACTTCTTCAGAAAGACATGTTTCATAAGTATGAGCAACCATTTTCACTTCCTTTATATACATTAGTTCTAGCAGGCCATTTAAATTAACAACAGTTCCTTTCCAATAGAAAAGTGTGAACAAGCAGGGTGATGTGTAAATTTTCATTAACATTACAATTGCAGTTACATAAGGCAAATTGGTCAGACAGTAATAGCCTTGTGGTGCCGTGTGTATACTAAAAGGGATAGTGTGCAAAAAGGGATCGTGTGCAAAAAGGGATAGTGTGCAAAAAAGTGGACTGTGTGCAAAAAGGGATTGTGTGCAAAAAACAAAAAAAGGTTGGGGGGGGCAGGTAAGATGACAGTCATGCTGTGATGATTCTAATATAAACACGTAACTTATGAGTGTTTGCCTCCAAAGGTAAGTAAAGAAGGGAATGGAGGAAGGTGGAGGAGTATGGGGGAGTCAAAAGTCAGAGAGAGAGAGAGGAAACACATTATATTCACTTGCACAGTTTTAAATCCATAAACACATTAAATCTACTTGCACAATTCTTCAAACCCTCTTGCACAGTTCTTCAAACCCTATTACATTTCAATCTCTATACCCTATTACATTTCAATCTCTATACCATTGGTATAGAGATTGAAATGTAATAGGGTTTGAAGAACTGTGCAAGAGGGTTTGAAGAATTGTGCAAGTAGATTTAATGTGTTTATGGATTTAAAACTGTGCAAGTGAATATAATGTGTTTCCTCTCTCTCTCTATGACTTTTGACTCCCCCATACCCCCTGCACACATGCTCCCACTCTCTCTCTGACTTTTGACTCCCCCATACCCCCTACACACATGCTCCCAATCACCAGGCTAGCCCCCGCTGACCCTACCAACTATACCCCCCGGTCTCACATTTTCACGCAGCCATTCAAGGGGTGATACCATCCAAACCAGCCCACGGGTGGTACCATCTGCACTGACAGTCTTCTGGGGGACACTGTTATTCATAGGCTCCTTGTCATGGGCGGCCCCTTAACAGCCCCCCCTCAAGTCCACACCGCATTCCTCCCACTCCCCTATCAGGTGGCATACCCACACATTTCTCTACACACACACTCTGATGCCAAAGCATAGTAGGACTCTCTACCTGACTCCTCCACCTTCCTCCGTTCCCTTCTTTACTTACCTTTGGAGGCAAACACTCATAAGTTACGTGTTTATATTAGAATCATCACAGCATGACTGTCATCTTTCCTGCCCCCCCCAACCGTTTTTTTTTTTTGCACACAATCCCTTTTTGCACACAGTCCCCTTTTTTGCACACTATCCCTTTTTGCACACGATCCCTTTTTGCACACTATCCCTTTTAGTATACACACGGCACCACAAGGCTATTACTGTCTGACCAATTTGCCTTATGTAACTGCAATTGTAATGTTAATGAAAATGTACACAGCACCCTGCTTGTTCACACTTTTCTATTGGAAAGGAACTGTTCTTAATTTAAATGGCCTGCTAGAACTAATGTATATAAAGGAAGTGAAAATGGTTGCTCATACTTATGAAACATGTCTTTCTGAAGAAGTCTTGATAATAAATAAGACGAAAGCGCTAAAGTTCTACAAGAGTTGTTGGTGTTATTTACTATTTTATTGTCACGAAGTTCATTTCTTAGTTAAAATTTCTTCTCTTCGTTCAATTTTTTTGAGTGCGGTTAATTTTATTTATATATATATATATATATATATATATATATATATATATATATATATATATATATATATATATATGTGTGTGTGTATATATATATATATATATATATATATATATATATATATATATATATATATATGTGTATATATATATATATATATGTGTATATATATATATATATAGATATATATATATATATATATATATATATATATATATATATACATATATATATATATATAAATGTATGTATATGTATATATAGATATATATATGTACTCCTCCCTTCTTTGGATTACATATAAATACATATTTGTACTGAGCCACACATTTCTTATTGCATTTAGCTGCATTTATGTAGTTTTTGTCTGTTTTAAAACCTATTTTTGGTAAAATTTAAAAATAAAATGTTAAAATACTGACTGTAGATCACTGGTTTTCTTATCCTAACTTTATCTACTCACTCAGTCAGCTGGTCAGGCCTGCACCTCTGGAGGTCATCATACCTGTGCCAGAAATGATGCCCAGAGGAGGTGATCTCTGTCAGTTATGACAGGTGGTCACCCAGCTCTTTGTAGCTGTCAACCTTTTTTCACTCCATTTCAAGTTCGACTTTTTTGATTTTGTCCTGGTACTATTTCTACAAGAGGCAGACCATTATTTTGGTCTCCTAATCCGACCGGATTGGAACCTAGCCTTTTGTCTTTACAGGTGCTGACATCACCATAACCCAACCCAATATATATATATGTCATGTAACTGTCTACTTTTGAATGTCAAAATATTAGCTGTAATTGCTTACTTGTATTTGTTTGCATTGCTACGTTCACCTTTGTTTCTATTATATTGTCGTAATTGCTATGTTTTATTGTGTATACGTTGGATCTTTTCTCCCAGGGCCTCCGCTGAAAATGTACATGTATCCAGTTGGACTATCCCAGTCAACAAATGTAAAATAAATAAATAAATAAAGATATATATATATATATATATATATATATATATATATATATATATATATATATATATATACGCAGAGAGAGCGAGCACAAGTAAAGAATAGTTTTAAATTTTTTTTGCTATACCATATGAAAATCAGTTAATAAATCATTAATTTTTCATTTGCTTATATTTTATTTTAATTCTGTGTAGTAAATCTGTAATGTTAATTTTGTACAATTGACTTCTTTAAGGTAATGCATTGCTTATTTTTTTGTAAATGGGCCTAAGTATTGCATCAGCAAATAATGTTTTTATTGTTTCACTTTATTTTATAAATAAATATTCCTATTTGTGTTACTTTGCTATTCTAGAAAGTACTGAGTATTTTGAAGTGGTAAGGTGTGTCACAGTATCCAACATGAGCATGGATTATGTTCCATAATCAGGCAGCCTAAATGTTGTTGACTCCATTTTCCCTTTCCTATCTAAAGGGAAATCTGAGATATATGAGTCTTATTTGTGCATTCTTGTGGTCAGTATGGGTCAGTAGTGGTCAGTGCAGGTTGTTCATAACTAACCAAGGTCTAGTAACATGAATCTGTTTTCCTTTACCTTCAAGTATTACAGTGCTTCATAGAGGTAAGCACATCTCAGCTTAATTTGCATGCACAACACATACATGAGCATGATTTTACATAAACATATTTTACATTGTATATGCATTTTACATAAATAACTGAATTGCAGTTGCAGGAGTTTGATGCTAAAAATGATGACATGAGTGTCATTTATAAGTGGGAATCCATGGTATAAGTACTGGAAATGCATGGGGAAATAGTACTGATGAAAATATGAAAGATAAATGTTTGCAATACTGTTTTGCATTTATAGATTATGTTATATGGATATTAGTAAATAATTTGAAGTGAGTAAAGTCTGATGTACTGTATTTTCATCAGTGTATTGTGTTGTCAGGATACATGCTGTTTTACTGTGGCATTTGTGACTGTCGCTCATGGGTAAAAAAATAATCATGGCAGTATATATACAGAAAAGTGGCAGGGACATGATTTCAACTTTGTTAGCAATGGCATAACATGGCAGTGTAAAGGTAAGTGTTTGGAATACTACTATGCTTACACTGATAATGCTGTACAAGTTAGTATACACTATTACCTGGATAGAGTTTGATTAACAGTAGCATAATTCTTTGTACTAAGATCATTGATTTGTTTGTGTCAAAAGCAAGCATGCTTTCATGATTGTGTTGCTTGCCTGATGAATGATTCAGACTTCAGTATATTACCTTTACATGCTGTTTTAGGTAAATAAATGATGCATCAGCAGGGAACCAGATGGTAAAAAGATAATTTTAGTGATGAGGAGAGCTGCATCCTCATGGCAGCCATTAGGACATACTGTAAATGGCTTTTTGGAAAAAGGAATACAAACAAGCTGAGAGGGCAAATGCCTGGAACCAAGTGGTTATGAATATAAATGCTATTGGTAGAAGTAAACGCACATTACAAGAAGAGGGTCAATGTTATAGTACGATGTGCCAAAACAAAAGCAAGGCAGAATGAAATTGCCTATAGAACTCAGCAGGAGGTAACACTGGATCACAAAGTCAAATACATGTTGACATTTTACACTACAATATTTGGAGGGCAAAAACACATGCGCTTCAACACCAGTGTCTATAGACCTACAGGAACACCTTCTGGATGATGACAGAAATTCGGAGGTAACAGTGTCTACTGTCACTCCTTTACAAAGGTGCGCATGGTACAAGCATATGTCACAGATACCTCACAAAAAATGTAAAGCACTGGCTACCAGCAGCAAATATGCCATGACATTATTAAGGCTCAGTGCACTGCCACAGAGAATCAGCTAGAAACATTCAGAGTCATCCATCGTGTACAGGAAAATTTTCAGCAGTACATGCAAATGCTAGAAAGAAAGGATAATGCCATGATCACATTGATTCATAGTATGGTGCACAACAAGCCTCCATGCCCACCTCCATTTGTATGCCAGTGAGGATTAACGAGACTCAAATAGAAGTCAACGTTGGAAGAGGAATAAGACAAAGTACTGCCCAAACACATGAGAGCATATCACATCACACTACAAGTGCTTTTCAAGATGCTAGTGGAAATATTAGGGAAGAACAAACACAACAAAATTCATGCAAACCATGGCAGCGTTCATCTAACATGTAGCATAACCTCTTATTTGAGGTGTCAGTCCTGTAGCACTGTTAGATCAGTGTCTATAGGATCACCTGCATCAAGTAGGTCATGTCATCACAGCAAGTCATCATCCAGCTTACATGACAGCTCTTCCTCGAGATCACATGCACCTTCATCTACCCTTATCTTTAGGAGATGCCACGTATGGCACATTTGACTTTGAGCTACTGTGATTCAGGCTACACATTTCAGGTATATAAAATATAAAATATTGTATTTGGCTACCACGCCTTTCAAAAAACTAATGTCAATGTTTAACTTCAATGGCAATCTGCTAGGGAAAAGAAATAACTGCAGAATACTGTGCAGAATGTAACCCAGTACTAAAAGGCTTGGCATATGCATTTCATTTCATTTCAATAATGGTAATCTTTTAAATTAATGAAAAGAATGTAGAAATAAAGGAGGAGGACATAACATGCAAATTTCAACATTTAATACCATTAAGAGCCCATCCATTATCATGAGTTTCAATTGAGCATTGGTAAAGCTTAAAATTACACAGAATATAATGTACAATATTAAGAGAATAACACACACTGGAAAAAAAAAGTTGACATGAGTATCCTTCCACTTGCTCTAACACTGTTGCTACTTCAGCCTCAGCACTGCACAAATGATGATTTCTATTTCTGAGCACACTTGGTTTGTATGACATAATGGATTCATCTGCTGTGCAGTACCTTAATAAAGAACAGTAAATCATTTGTAATATGCCATAGTTTTATTTATTTAAATTTGTTGACCGGGAGTGTCCGACTGGATGTGGGTCCATTTTCAGCGGAGGCCCGGGGAGAAAAGCTCCACAGTAAAATAAACAGACAGTAGTTACATTGGATTACATAGCGATTAACAATTTAACATAGAAATTACTTACAACATATTTATAGATGAAGAACATAGTACATCAGTAGACAACTAGAATCTTTATCTGTGAAGTACATAACAGGCATTAACAAATGTAACAATGAGAAGTTCCTGCTGTATAATAAGTACTAGGCTTATGAGCATCTAAGCTTGCTATAATCAAGGTAGTTAGTGGAGTGGAAAGAAAGGTAGTAGTTGGATGGGGTGGATGAAAGAGTGGGAGTTGCAAGGAGTTGAAGTTGTTAGTTAAAACTGAGGAAACATTGTATAATAAAGAAAGCACGTGATACATTTTTCCATATCAGTACAAGGTATGAACTCATATTAAACATAAATTTAGAAATTTTAATATATATAATTCGGCAAAATCAAAGTAGTAAACTACTAAAATAACACATTTTAATTAATGCATCATTTTAGCAGATTCAGTATGAGTATACATAAATATGTCCCTAAACAAAATTTGTTTTGAAAAACAGTTAAAAATATAAATATTGCTTATATTGGTGTCAGTGAGCAGTCAGGCATAACATTTTACATTTATAATATGAATATCTGTTCTGAAATAAATCAATATTTAAAGATAAGAGGGAATGTCTGCTGAACAGTGACAGTAGATCATGCACCACATAGCATAGCCCACACACATCACTGGATGCATCAAATGTACTCTGTTTTTTTTTTTTTTGTATTAAAAAAGGAAACACTAACTTAAATGTCAGGTCCATAGTTTAGGACCAGATGCTGCTTCTTTACCTGCACAGTTGTATGTCACATGGGATCCCTTACTAATACCTCTGCTAGCTGGTTAACATTTATCATAACAGGACTTGAATTAGGAGTTGCAGTTTCAGTATGGGTCACTTCACCACTAAGCAAGCAAATGATCATGCCATGCAGAACGCAAAATGCAGTAAGCATACTGTATGCAGTAGCTTGGTCATACTGAAGGGCACTCTCAGACTCACCCAAGCATCTGATGCAGGCTTTTAGCATGCTAAAAACCCTCTTGATGACAATACAAGTTTGAGACAGGGTGTATTAAAATTACCTTCTGCAGCTCCACTCAATTTCTCACTTATGTTATGAGCCATGGCTCCAGAGGATATTGCATCACTTGAAAAAGAGAATAAAAAAAGAGAAAAATAGGAAAATAAAACAAAGAAAATGTGGTTTAGTATTAAGCAATGCATATTACTATGAATAACTAATTAATGATAAAAAAAAAAAATCTCCTTACCAATGGTATGACCACTGGTTATCATGCCATGCAGAAAGAGGTGGTAAAGTAAGTTAGTGCATCAGATATGGGAAATTTTTGCATTTCCAGGATGCTGAGCAGACACATTGGTGATACACCCCCCTGCATCGCACACTACCTGGCAGTTGATGGAACACTGGAACTGATGGGACTCCAATAGCAACATGAGTACAATCTGTTGCACCAAGCACCTCAGGGAAATGTGCCATCCCATAAAAGCACACATAGTCCAAACTTGGTCCTGTTGTGACACCAGGAAATACATATAAAGCTACTAATCCACACATGCCTGGAGTGCATCCAGATCCTGCCGATGTATCAAAAAGGCAGAAGCCTGGGATTTCTTGATAATCAAAATTAAGATGACTTAGTATGCTCTGTTTATATCTTTGCCTTCTTTGCTGGCAAGCACCACAGGGCACAAGCAGTTTTGGCTCAGCCAAGGCAAGCAGCTCAAACCAGGAAATAGCAATGCTAGCAGCAAGGGAGAGCACCATTGCCAATTGCAAAGTATATACCATATAGGTATAAGTTTGGACTATGTGTGCTTTTATGGGATGGCACATTTCCCTGAGATGCTTGGTGCCAGAGCCATGGGCTCAAGCTCAATTTCAAGAAATGTATTGTTATCCCCTTTGGGAAAAAACATGTATCCATGAATTACCATATAGGTGGCAGTACACTAAACACAGAAAGTGTGATAAGAGACTTCGGGACACAGGTGGACAGTGGTCTCACCTTCGATAACCACATCGCCACAACAGTCAGGAAATCCTTCTATGTGGCACACCTCATCACGAAGGGCTTTTCATCCAGAAAAAAGGAGGTCATTGTCCCACTGTACTCATCCCTCATTAGAGCCATTATAGAATACAATGCCCCATTTGGTATGTACCTCTCAAGACATCTGCAACAACTGGAAAGGCCTCAGAAATACCTCACTAAAAGAATCACAGGCCTAAAGCAGATGCCCTACGCTGACCGCCTTAAAAAACTCCAGCTATACTCTGTCGCATATCGTCTACTCAGAGGCGATCTCTGCTTAACATACAAGGCCATGTCAAACCCAGAGCTGTTGGACATGCTACACTTAAAGAAATCCCAATCCCTCAGAGCTACACGCTCCAGGGATCTAAACCTTGTCATCACAATAAACAAAACATGCTGGAGAGATAGGTTCCTGACCCAGAGACTCCCCAGACTCTGGAATAGATTGCCCATACATGTCAAGCAGAGTGCCTCTTTGGACCTCTTCAAGAGGAACCTTGACGATTGGATGGGAGAAAGGAAATTCACCCCAGGGATCACGTCAGTCGCCCTGCTAGACAGGGGTCCAGGAAAGTAAATAATGTGGGAAGAAATAGCCAGGGAATTGTTATGGCTAGGCTTGTATAGGCCCTAGGGCTGATAGCCTAGTACCAACCTATGAACCTATGAACCTAAGAAAGAAAAGGCACAATTCTGCCATTTATAACGTATTCACGGATGGTACAGAAACACATCAAAATATGACTATGAATCACAAACAGGCATGAAGAGGGCTTATTAGTGTAACAACTTTTGCATCATTTTTCATTACCATCTCATTATTACTTCATTTAATTAAGCCTCTATGTACCACTTTGGAGCTGTGGTTATATGAGACTAACAACAAATAGGTTAGTACTAGGCTAACTGTTCTTGTGAGCCATTGTAAGCCTAGCCAATTATCCCTTGTGAGACTCAAACCCTGTGCCTTGTGTTTGCAAGGCAAATACCTTAACCATTAGGCCACCCTCCCAATACCTTAAAGCATTTGTGTAATGTCTATGACTACCACACAATATGTCCCATTAACATCATTTATTTATTTGCAGTTGGTTTACCAGGATAGTCCACTGGGCCAAGAAGAACCCATTTTCAATGGAGTCCTGGGGAGAAAAGCTCCAAAAAATACAAAGTTACACACATTTACATTTGAATTGCAGAGTTACAATAAAAATTATAGATCACATCAGGTAGACATACTTACAATGACAATTATAGGTCACAGTGGGTAGTAATACTAAATAAAATCAGTTCAATGTAAGATACATTTGGATATGAAATTGAAAGAAAAACATCATGCTGCAAAAGTTTCCTAAAGAAGTAATGCCAACTAGGCCAGAGAGTGAATTAGAGTAAATGGAATTATGTAGGGTGGAAGCAGGAGCATTCCCATTGAGATGTTAGATGTGAGTGTAATGGCTTTTTAAAGGCAGAGGGATTTCTGGTGGTAAGGATGGATGGTGGAAGGAAGTTCCATAAACGAGCAAGTGCAAAGGACAAGAGATGTTTGCCAGGGGGATGATTGGATTTATATAGTTCAATTAGGTTATGGTCATTAGATCTTAAGAGTCTTTCTGGGAGATGCATTTTGAAAGTTGAGGAAAGGGAGGGACAGAGGGAGGAGTTGAAAATAAGTTTGTGTGCCTGAGAAAGCTGGATGTAGGAGAGATGGTTAGGGAGTTCTAACCATTGAAGTTTTTGAAGGGATACACAGTGATGTGAAGATGACATGTGGCCAGTAGCAAATTTGGCAATTTTGTTATAGCAGGAGGAGAGTTTTGCCTTGAGAAGATTGTAAATTGAATAAGAGTGGGGCACCATAGAGAAGAGAAGGGATGAGAAATGTGGTAGAGAGAGTGAGCTTAGTAGGGGGGGTTAGGAAGTGATTATGGTGGTAGAGCATGCCTAGTTTCTGGTGGTTTTTTTTATGTTAATCTGCAAGTGGGAGTTGAATTTAAGCTGATCATTAATTTGGACACGTAATAGTTTAGCCTCAGATACCAGCTTGAGAGATGTATTGTCCTGACTGGTGATGGAGAATTAATTTCTGTCTAATGTGAGGGTTTTAGAGGGGGTAAATACCATTAGTTTAGTTTCTGAGGCATTGAGGGCTAGGTGGTTGTCTAACATCCATTTTGCAGTGGTTGAGAATGCATCTTGGGTTAGTTTCAGGAGTGTAGGGATGGAGGTGGCAGAACAGATAATAGTTGAGTCGTCAGCGTATTGGATAAGTTTTGTATTGGGGATTGAGTGGTGGAAATCATTTATGAAAATATTAAAGAGAAGGAGACCTAGTATGGAACCCTGGGGAACACCAGTGGGGGGGTTTAGGAATGAGGAGGTGGCATTTTTCCATTTAACTGATTGTTGTCTATTGGAGAGGTAGCTAGTGAACCAATTGAGAAAGGAGAGAGACAGGTTTAGGTTGGAAAGTTTTGCAAGGAAAAGGTTGTGAGAGATGGTATTGAAAGCTTTAGAGAGATCGAGAAGGAGAGTAGATACTATGCATCCTGAGTCCCCGGCTTTGTTCATGGTTTCAAGAAAGGAAAGAAGGGCAGTCATGGTGTTATGATTGGGTCTAAATCCATGTTGTGTGGGAGTTAGTAAGTTGTTATCTATAAGATATGGAAGGAGTTGAAGATGAACACATTTTTCTAGGAGTTTAGAGATGGGTGATAGGATGGCAATAGGACAGAAGTTTGTTATATTATTGTTATTGCCACCTTTGTGCAAGGGTATGATAAAAGCTTTTTTCCAAAGTTGGGGTACATAGCCTTCTTGAATACTGTGATTAATGAGAATACTGATGGGGAAGGCAGTAGTATACTGAGAAAGTAAGAGGGAATATTATCTGGGCAGTGAAGCATGATTTTAGTTTCTGAAGAAGTTTTTTATGGTAGATATAGGTATGGGTTTTAAAGATAAAGGTAGGGATTGAGAGGAAGGGGTTGAAGGGGATAGCATGGGAGGATGAACAGATGCGGTGGCTGTAGTATTATTAGAGAAAGATGAGGTTAGTTTGGCAATTGAGTTGATAAAAAATGAATTGAATTGGGTGGCCAGGTCTATGGCTGATGCATTAGGGTCTGGGCTGGGTGTATCTTTCTTGTCTGGATTAAGGAGAGTAGAGATACCTTTCCAAAATTTTTATGGGGTAGTTATATTGCTTTGTTGAAGAATAGAGAAATGGTTTTGTCTGTCGATTGTAATAAGTTTTTTAACTTTATTATGAAGGGTTTTGTATTCATTAAGGGTGGATGGAGTCTTATTTTTGTGGTAGTGCACCCAGGCTTTATCTCTAAGGCACATGGTAGCAAGATTATGTTTAGTTAGCCAAGGTGCAGTTTTGTTTTTTATTCTTTTAGATTTTATAGGTGCATAACTGTCTAAGAGATTTAAGAAAGTTGTATTGAAGTAGGTAACAGCTGATTCCAGGGGGAGGGTTTTCACGTGAAGGGTTTTCAAAGGGCTCCAGTCCATTGATTTTAGGGAATTGGATAAGTTAGTAGGATTAAATCTAATAAATTAATCTAAGTTCTTTAGATTACGAGTGGAAATATAGTTATGGGATAGTTGAAGGGGGGAAGGAAGATGGTGAGTGAAGATGGGGAGGTGATCACTGAGTGAGCCAGGAAGGGTACCACTGTCAGAGAAGTAATGGGGATGAGAAACTAAGATCCAGTCTAGGGTGCTACTACTGGAGGAATTTTTGGAGGGCCTGGTTCTGGAGTTAATAACTTGAGAAAAATTATAGAGGTTAATGTTTAGGGGGTTTGTGGGAGATTTAATGGAGGTCCAATTGATATTTGTGTCTCCAAGTATAATAGTTTCATTACTAATGTTACTTGAAAGCCATGAGTGGATGTCCTCGAGTATATGGATATTATCACCAGGGGGAATATAAAGTGTGGCTAGGCATTTGTGTTTGTGTATATTTATTTGAAGTACAGCCACAGTAAGTTCTGCATTGGAAAATTTGGAAATAGGTTTATCACAGGGAGTAACTACTAAGAAGGATAAGTACATAAGAGCTACTCCTCCACCTTTTTTATGGGTTCTGTCTTTTCTAATGATTGAATATGTGGGTGGTGCTATTTTACAGTCATTTATATGTGGTTTTAACCAGGTTTCAGAGATACATAGGATGTCTGGTTTGTTGTGCGTAAGCCAAGCATGGAGGTTGGGATTTTATTAACTATGCTTTGGGCATTAAGTGATGTTAGTAGGATAGCTTTAGATGTAGAAGAGGTAGTATGAGGGCCTGGGTTAAGGTGTATGTCACATCATATCACATCATAACATGCAATGTGCAATGAAACTGAAAGAATAAATAAACTACTAGATTCATGATGTTTAATTCTCTTATATTTTATATCTTCATACAAAGTCACTTGTTATGGTGAGCAGCATACAGTCCACATAAAACTCAAAAATTCCTTCATAAGTTCTGTTTCCATTGTTCTGGGTAAAGGCATACTCTCCAAAAATAAGTCACTTCCTTCTGAAGGAAATAATATAATCGTTCAATACTACAATGATTTGCTTTAGTAAATTTAATATTAATTTCAATGCATACAACCCTATCCCCTTATCTCTATGATATATACTTAAACTGCCTACATGATTATCTTAACATATCTTTCCTATATGTCCTTTCCTTAGAGACCCTTTTCTTCAGTTAACCTTAGGCTTACGTACTGTAATTCCTCATTTTGTCTCTCAAAAATACCTTGCTATTTTGAAACAAAAATAAATGATTGTCAACATAACTCACAGTCACTGTGATAAATGTTACTTCCTTACATACAGTGAAGTCCTGTTGACAATTGTCCTTACCCTGCTAACTTGCATTTATTGTTAATCCAAACAGTAAATGACAGAGGATATACTACCTAACATTTTTATTCACCTTGTATGTTTACCTTACTGGTGATTTCCTAATGCGGTAATGCATACTTTCAATACAAATGAAGAATAAAACAAATTTATTTTTGTAACAAATTCATGTCCTCTTACTATTTCTGAACAAGTTGTTGTATTATTGAAAGCTTTACTAAACTTCATAGCTAGTAAGACTTGTAACTAGCACATCACCAATAAACTCAATGATTCTGTCAATATAGCGAAAAACTTTCCAATTTTCTCATTTTCTTAACCTGTGCAACTTTGATTCAAATGTCTTTAGAAGTAAAGAATCAAACTGCACCTGCAATATTTTTGGAAGATGTTTATAGTGTGTGTTAAACAAAGCTAAATGTCAATAATCTGAAACTTCTTGCCTGTACGTTTTCATGCTTCACAAAGATTCTTAAAGTACATATTATTCAATAAAAAGTTCATTAAAATTGTCAGTAATGCCTCTCTCAAAAGTTACTAAATTATAATATTGAAATATAAGGCCATACATACTAGGCATGTCTTCTAAATGATTTTTTTTCAGAGCATATCTAAGTTCCTTAATTTTTATGTTTCAAACTAATAACAAAATGAATTTGGCAGATGTATTTCTCAGCTCCCATTGTTCACCTTCTTCGACTATTTTACTTCTAAACAAATTTTCAAATTATACACCATCTCTATGACACTTATCTCTTTATATTTATTTTCTTAAATGTTTTCCCTAGTTCATAGGTAGGTACTAGGCTATTGGCCCTAGGGCCTATATAAGCCTAGCCATAAAGGTACTCTGGCTTTTGCCACCCAAGAAATTTTTTTTCCTGTGCCCCTGTTGAGCAGAGCCCCAGAGGTGATCCCGGGTTGAAATTCCTATTTTCCATCCAATCATCAAGATTTTTCTTGAAGAGTGTTAATGAGGAGCTTTGTTTGATATAGATAGGTAGTTTGTTCCAGAGTCTGGGACAGGAATCTATCCCTTCAGCATGTTTTGTTTATTGTGGTGACAAGGTTTAGGTCCCTAGAGCATGTAGCTTGGAGGGTTTGGGATTTCTTTAAGTGGAGCATGTCCAACAGCTCTGGGTCTGACATAGCTTTGTATGTTAGGCAGAGATCGCCTCTGAGTAGGCAATGTGTGATGAAGTAAAGCTGGAGTTTTTTGAGATGGTCTGCAAAGGGCATCTGTTTGAGGCTAGTAATCCTCTTTGTGAGGTATTTCTGCGGCCTTTCCAGTTGTTGTAGATGTCTTGTGAGGTACATACCAAAAGGGGCGTTGTACTCTATAATGTGTCTAATGAATGTCGAGTAGAGGGGAATAATGACCTCTTTTTTCCTGGATGAGAAACCTTTTGTGATGAGGTGAGCCATGTAGAAGGATTTCCTGACTACTGTGGCAATGTGATTATCAAAGGAGAGACTACAGTCCACTTGTGTCCTAAGGTCTCTTATCACACTTTCAGTGTTAAGTATACTACCACCTATCTGGTAGTTCATGGGTACAGAGTTTTTACCAAATGTGATGACAATACACTTTTTGGCATTGAGCTTCAGGCCATGGCTTTGACACCAGGCATCTGTCTCAGTGAGGCCCTTTTGTAGTATGTCCACATCGTTAGGAGTTTCGATTATGGCTCCTAGTTTGCAGTCATCTGCAAACTTTGTTAGCCGAAGACCTTCTGTGTTAGCCTGTACTTCAGAAAAGTAGATACCAAACAGGAGAGGACCCAGGACTGAACCCTGTGATACTCCACTTGTCACTGGTCTGAAGTTGGATTTGGAGTCTACTACTTTCACAGTGCAGGTTCTGTCAGTGAGCCAGTTGGCAACCCATCTTGTGACATAGGGATTTATACCTAGTTTAGTGAGTTTATCTATAATTCCAGAGTGGAGGATGGTGTCAAAAGCCTTGGTGAGATCTAGATAGGCTGTGCGAACCACCTTACCTTCGTCTACGGCTTTGCTGACTGCTTCAGAGAATTCTATCAGGTTTAGGAGACATGATCTGCCTTTTACAAACCCGAACTGTGCGGGCTCCAGAGTTTGGAGATTACCAATGTCTTTGTTTATTAGTTCCATGATGATATGTTCCATGGCCTTGCAGACCAGGCTCATTAGGCTAATGGGAAGGTAGTTCCCGGGGTCCGTGGTGGCTTCCCCTTTGTGGGGTGGGATAACTGTCACTGTGTGCCATTCAGTGGGAACAAAGCCTGATGTGAGGCTATGACTGAACATAGTGCTTAGATGGGGTGCCAGTCCATTCTGTAATTTGTCTAGAATGCAGCCTGGGACGTTGTCAGGTCCCATGGATGCTGTGTTCTTGGCTTTGGAGACTGTGGTTTTTACCTGTGCAGCCATGATTACAGGAACTTTGCATTCTTCCGGTGTAGAGATGGGCCCTTTATGGGTGAGAGAGGGGTAAAGTTAGCACTGAACCAATCTGCCAGGATGTTGGCAATATCATTTGGTTCTGTATATTTAGTGCCATTGTGCCATAACTCAGAGCAGATCTGAGTGTTGCCAGTGAGATTCTTGACATAGCTATAGAATGCTTTGTGGTTGTCTTTAGAATCAGTGGCAATTTTGTTTTCATAACTAGCTTTGGAGGATTTTATGAGGGATCTCAGCTTCTTACTGAGGCTGACCAGGGAGTTTCTCCAATCATGGGATTTTACTCCTTTTTGCAACAGTTTCTTTCTTCTGTTGTAGAGTTTGTTTTTGGCAGGGGACCACCGGATTAGCTTCCTTTTTTTGGAGGATAGAATCTTGATTCTGTTAGGGATAGCATGATCTATGCACTCGTGTAAGTGCTTATAAAGTGCATTTGTGTAGGATTCAGCAATCGTACTTCTATTGTCCATCTGCATGGGTGTAGTAGAGGAGAAACTTTATTTTTCTCGGTGTTTTCCTACATTCCATTGAATCCTAAACTACTATTTTATTCCTTTATTTAAAAAAAAAGATATAATCAAATCTTCCTCTAATGTAGTATGCAGTCCTTCCAGTACAGTATCTGGCCTCACTTTTCTTAACTTATTTTTCTGAATGCACAACTGTTTCATAATTTGCTGGGATTCAAGAAAATAATGGCCACTCAGCTGTATAGTGAAAAATGCTTTAGTGAAAGTCATTCAGTGCTGCCTAACACTGTTTAAGTATGCAGTAGCAATGACTTGCTTGCCTTTGCCAAGGTTAGCACTGCATAGACAGGCAATTTGTTTGTGAATGCAGCATGCATCAAACAAAGGAATGGGCAGCACTATGGCTGGTCATGTGACATAGGTAGGCAATGTGTTTGTGAATGCAGCTTGCATCAAACAAACAAATGCATGGCACTATGGCTGGTCATGTGACATAGGTAGGCAATGTGTTTGTGAATGCAGCATGCATTAAACAAAGGAATGGGCAGCACTATAGCTGGCCATGTGACATAGGTAGGCAATGTTTCTGTGAATGCAGCATGCATCAAACAAAGGAATGCACAGCACTATGGATGGTCATGTGACCTACACCCAGTAGATTCCTGTAACGTTCATGCAATGATGCAGATCCACATTCACATTGACATACTGCTCTGAGCACAGCTGAGAGACCAGATAAGGGCTACAGAGCAAAATTGCTACTACATTTATAAGTGGAAGGAAATGGGTGGTTAGGGCATCACAGACAAGAAAGATGAGGCACACTAACCCAGAAGGACAATGGGGAGGAAAGGGAGGAATGGGTGTGGCAGGAAGGGAAATTTTCCTTTATAACAGAAAAACATTTTATTTTTGTTAAAAGGGTAGAGGGGATGGAATCATGTGGAAGATGTGTGTAGGGAGGGGGGTATAGGGATGGCAGCAGCAGACAGAAAGACAGACAAATACAGGCAGAGGAGGTGCTAATACAAATGGAGAGCCACAAAAGAGAGACATAGACAGAAGGAGAGAGGAAAGTTGGTGATAGGGAGAACTGTCATCAGTCTGGATAAGGTAGAGACACACAAGGAAAGGGAAAGCATAGACCAATATAAGGACTGCCTGACAAAGTTTATAGAGGTGCACCCAACTTGAAATCAGTCGCTCAGTTTGGTTATCACCCTTATAGCTGGGACCATCCAAATGTGGCTCAGTGGTTGGGGGCATGCAAATGTACAATTCTGAAAGTTGCACAAGGATGCACTCCAGAATACCACTCTGGTTGTCCAGCCATTATTCTACCACAACCTGACCAGTCTTTACACCAACTACAGAGAGACTGAGTGGTACCCTGCAGTAACACTTCTCAATAGAAAGCTAAAACCCCCACCAGAGAAACAGCAGTACATGCCATCAGCAAACTTTCCTGGTCAGTGATCCACCAACCACAAGATGACCTTCACCACCATGCAGAGAGGCTTGTCTAGAGACTGACGGGAATCCAGTAGGTGATAAAGCAGATTCAGGGTGCAGAGGCTGCTACATGGCATCCATCTCTCTATGGCCTATAGTGCAGAAAAAAATGAGCATGAACAGAGGGGAAAAACAACAAGGGACATATAATAAAATAAAGATAATTACATGAATAAAAAGAAAAAAATAAACCAAAAGCTTGATCTATAAGTTGTGTTAAAAGGTTTGTAGCACAGGCCTTGGAAGGAGTAAAATACACTCAGTTTGACAATAACAGCATAAAAGTGATATAGAGGCTTGGGTGCTGTAGTATGTGCCTCAGGCTGGCAGCAGGCCATGTAAACATGCCTTAGAATACTAACAGGAATATGCATGGGGCACATAATTGCTACAGTATTAATGCACCCTAACAATTGTAAGACCAAATAAATCATTACACAAGTCTCGTAATCCAATACCCATGGCATGCCAGGTATAAGTGGCACAGTCACTTCATTTCAAAGAGAACAGGTTACAAGTGGTTCAGGCACAAGTGGGCAATAGAAGCAGAAGACAATCTGTTGAAAAAAATTTGAGAGAGACTGGAAGAAGGCAAGAAGAAAAGAGGGTGCCCAGCAAAGAGATGGATGGATTGTGTGGGAAATGACCATTAGAAGTCTGACATTAAGAAGGTAGGAAAGTGGCACTGAATCAAGAAAGATGACAACAGTTGATGTGACAACCTAGATCCATGCATGAAAAAAGTGAGTTGCTGATGATGATGATGATGATGATGATGCATATTACTGGCAGTAATGCAGTCTTGCAAGATAAAGTCACTCCATAGCCTCTGTATACTTTTTTTTCAGTATGTGCTGACACAGTTAATCTCATAATTAATTAGCACAAAGGAGCCCTCAGAAGTTTGTTCCTTCACTCAGTTGATAAGAGGTCATGTGTAAATGTTCAAGTATTGTTTTGAAGAACAACATTCTGTCTCTCAGATTAGCTGTCTTTCAACAAACATCACACAGTTTTTAACATAATACCAGCCGTTTCCCATAATCCCCCCAGGAGCTGCTGTTCTATTACTTCTGCCTGTAGATCATGAATTAACTCATGATCTATAGGCAGAGTGAATTATAGCTGGCAAGATGACATCATGCAGGATGTTCTACCACTGTCTTTGCCTTTCAAGGAAGAAGCAGTCAAGCCATCACTTCTTTTGACTTACATATATATATCTAAGGAGGCCTCCTTCTCCCACAATAACGGAGGTTTCAATTGCTTTCTTCCACAAACACCATCTCTTTAGCACTACGTACGACAGACCTGCAAGCTCGGTGACTGTAACGGCATCTTCCATCTTCCTCACTGTCTCTATCTCTGTCTCTCTAGTTCCATTCAGAATCTAAATCAGTCTGCTGTTTTGTTAATACCAGCTGCAGACTGAGGGATCTACTTCTTTCTCAGAAAGAGTAGCAAAATCTATAATTTTGGTTTTCCTGTAAAAATAGTTCATGCCTAGTGGGGCTAATCCAGCCAACATAAGTGAAGTACATAAAATAAACAAAATAAACATACATACGTACATAAATACATACATATATAAATACATGCATTCATTTGTACTTGTATAAATACATACATACATACATACATGCATAAATTGGGAATTGGTGTAATGGTTAAGGAATTAACTTCAGAGACACAAGGTACAAGGTTTGATTCTCACCTTTGGAAGGGAAATGGGGTAAGCTTAGAATGACCCACAAAGGCAGCTATTTTCGTACTTACCTATGAGCCTAAATAATAGAAACATAAATAATGACAGCACTGGGATCCCATTTTGGGTTCATGAAGAATACTGCAGCTGTGCACCATGTAAGAGATGCAGGGTAAAGTACTAACAGTCAAAGGAAGTCAGAACTCAAATCAGGGGCAGGTGGAGGACAAGGAACACTTCTATTTCTAGAAAATAAAAATAAAGAATAAAAACAAGATCATTACTTAATCTAATTGAGAGAATTGGTGCAAGAATGTGGAAATGTGAAAGCTCCTCAACAGATTCTTTGTGACTATGGCAGAAATTGATAAAGCTGTACATATAAGACCCTTCATGCTGACATAAAATGTTCCTCATGTATAGTTTCTCTTTTAAAACTAGACAAATATGTATTTCTCAGCGTTACATTTGTGGTAGAGTCTAGTAAAGGATCTTTTTTTCAGAAAGTTTGTATGAATAACACAGTTTGCAGAGGAGGATTGTTCAACATGAACATTAAGTCAGTCACTAAAAGTGTACACTGCACCCTGATATACAATGCTGTCTCTTAAGTTTCATAAACCAATGGGACCTGTTGAAATGCAGACTAAGGTGGGTTCTGGTAGAAACACAAGATGGTTTCTTAGCTACATTTTTAACTAATGTGCCATCCCTTTAATACATCGCTGGAAATAGTAAACCACAAATACAAGTGTTCGGTTAAGAAATGTCTCATTGATTTGTTTGCTATCCCTTGTGTTTGTGTGTGTGTGTGTGTGTGTGTGTGTGTATGTTTGTGCATATGTATGTGTGTGTGTGTGTGTGTGTGTGTGTGTGTGTGTGTGTGTGTGTGCGTGTGTGTGTGTGTGAGGTTATTCAGACATACTCCCAGTGCTGGAAACATTTTTTGCAAGGGGGCAGGCCCCACTATACTCCCTGCACAGCCTACACCCCTTGATATGAGGAGCAAGCTTCCACAACTCCAAATTTATATATGCTAACTGCCACATAAACTTAGAGAAGAAAGAAAGAAAGTAATGAAAATTATCATTGAGTAACTGTCAAGTGACAAACAGTAGGTCCCCATGCCCATCGTTTGTTAGAATGAAAATGATCATTGACCAACTGTCAAGTGACAAACAGTAGGGCCCCCATGTTCATCATTTGTTAGAATGAAAATGATCATTGACCAACTGTCAAGTGACAAACAGTAGATCCCCATGTCCATCGTTTGTTAGAATGAAAATGATCATTGACCAACTGTCAAGTGACAAACAGTGTCCCCATGTTCATCATTTGTTAGAATGAAAATGATCATTGACCAACTGTCAAGTGACAAACAGGTAGGTTCCCATGTCCATCGTTTGTTAGAATGAAAATGATCATTGACCAACTGTCAAGTGACAAACAGTGTCCCCATGTCCATCGTTTGTTAGAATGAAAATGATCATTGACCAACTGTCAAGTGACAAACAGGTAGGTCCCCATGTCCATCGTTTGTTAGAATGAAAATGATCATTGACCAACTGTCAAGTGACAAACAGTAGGTCCCCATGCCCATCGTTTGTTAGAATGAAAATGATCATTGACCAACTGTCAAGTGACAAACAGTAGGTCCACATGTCCATTGATTGTTAGAATGAAAATGATCATTGACCAACTGTCAAGTGACAAACAGTAGGTCCCCATATCCATCGTTTGTTAGAATGAAAATGATCATTGACCAACTGTCAAGTGACAAACAGTAGGGCCCCATGTCCATTGTTTGTTAGAATGAAAATGATCATTGACCAACTGTCAGGTGACAAACAGTAGGACCCCATGCCCATCGTTTGTTAGAATGAAAATGATCATTGACCAACTGTCAAGTGACAAACAGTAGGTCCACATGTCCATTGATTGTTAGAATGAAAATGATCATTGACCAACTGTCAAGTGACAAACAGTAGGTCCCCATGTCCATTGTTTGTTAGAATGAAAATGATCATTAACCAACTGTCAAGTGACAAACATTAGGTCCCCATGCCCATTGTTTGTTAGAATGAAAATGATCATTGACCAACTGTCAAGTGACAAACAGTGTCCCCATGTTCATCATTTGTTAGAATGAAAATGATCATTGACCAACTGTCAAGTGACAAACAGGTAGGTTCCCATGGCCATCGTTTGTTAGAATGAAAATGATCATTGACCAACTGTCAAGTGACAAACAGGTAGGTTCCCATGTCCATCGTTTGTTAGAATGAAAATGATCATTAACCAACTGTCAAGTGACAAACAATAGGTCCCCATGCCCATCATTTGTTAGAATGAAAATGATCATTGACCAACTGTCAAGTGACAAACAGTGTCCCCATGTTCATCATTTGTTAGAATGAAAATGATCATTGACCAACTGTCAAGTGACAAACAGGTAGGTTCCCATGTCCATCGTTTGTTAGAATGAAAATGATCATTGACCAACTGTCAAGTGACAAACAGTAGGTCCCCATGTCCATTGTTTGTTAGAATGAAAATGATCATTAACCAACTGTCAAGTGACAAACAATAGGTCCCCATGCCCATCATTTATTAGAATGAAAATGATCATTGACCAACTGTCAAGTGACAAACAGTGTCCCCATGTTCATCATTTGTTAGAATGAAAATGATCATTGACCAACTGTCAAGTGACAAACAGGTAGGTTCCCATGTCCATCGTTTGTTAGAATGAAAATGATCATTGACCAACTGTCAAGTGACAAACAGTGTCCCCATGTCCATCGTTTGTTAGAATGAAAATGATCATTGACCAACTGTCAAGTGACAAACAGGTAGGTCCCCATGTCCATCGTTTGTTAGAATGAAAATGATCATTGACCAACTGTCAAGTAACAAACAGTGTCCCCATGTCCATCATTTGTTAGAATGAAAATGATCATTGACCAACTTTCAAGTGACAAACAGTAGGTCCCCATGTCCATCATTTGTTAGAATGAAAATGATCATTGACCAACTGTCAAGTGACAAACAGTAGGGCCCCCATGTTCATCATTTGTTAGGATTGAAACCATTCACCTCAAAAGCACCTCCAAGAGTCCTCATAATTTAGTTTCTGTCATTCTGCGACAAGGATATGAGATCTTAGGCTGAGTGGAGTACCATTTAGAATGGTGTCTGTGCATAATTTTTAATGTTTTTTAAGCAGAGCAGAAATATGGCTCACTGCTTTACTTTCTTAAGCTGAAAAAGGGCAATATTTGCATCCCCCCACCACCACAAGCTTTCAGTTCAGCAAAAGAACCAGAACTCTGTAGGGCAGATGTTGGTAGAATCAGCTGAGTTATCTCAACAGTTGTACTTTATAAGTGTACAGAATTCCTGGTGATAAAGCAGGGTAAGGTACATCCATGCCACCAAAGTTGTAGAAGTAGGGTCATCGGAAAGGTGCTACAAATTAGTTAAAGAAGGACCTGCTGGAGATACATTTCTATATCCCAGAGACTACCCCATCGATGGAACAGGCTCCCTATCCATGTAAAGAAGAGTTCCTCCCTAACGCAATTCAAGTGCAGCTTGGACAATTGGATGTTAAACAGGAAATTCATCCTGGTTTGGCACCTATGTCTCTAATGGACACAGGTAACCTGTAAATGGTTCATCTCCCAGGCCCATGCTTACACTTATCAAGGGTATCATAACTTGTCAGAAGTTTGGGAGGCATGGCTAGTTTTAAAAAGGCCCTTGTGGTGATTAGCCTAGTAAACACCTATGAACCTATTGATTTCCACTACAAAAATTCATCCTTCTAATTGTTGGCCCTGTAGTTCACTAGTTACCTGAATGGTTATGATGTTCTGCAGCACCACTTTGGCAGGTGGTGGGACATAGTGAAAGAGAGTTTTAAGTACTTTGGCCAAAAATGTCTGAGTCTGGAGTAATAGGGTAGCTCACATGTCAAGAAAAGTGGGACAAGGAGAATAGGGTGCTTGGTCATGCAGTTTTGGGGAGATCAAAGACTTCATGGAGCCTGATGCTATAGTTCCATTACACAGACTAATGGTGAGGTCCCAAGTAGAATACTGTATACATTTCTGAGAGCTATGTCTAAAACAAACTATCAACCTAGGGTGTGAAACTACAGAAAGAATGACACAGAAAACCATGAAGCTTAAAACAGGTGAATGGCCCTGAATTTGTTCAACCTGCTAGAAACAAGGGATGTAAGGTAATTCCTGTATCACTGGCAAAATAAAATCTGCCTTAAAGGACAGGACTGAAAGAATGACGCAGGTTCAGATTAAAGATGCGAATTGTTTCATTGAGTAGATTAGAGATTTGTAGGACTCAATGCATCTCTATATCATGAGTGGTTTAAAAAGACAGCTGAATACAGAGCTTATTTATATTTGTGAGTAGACCATGTAGATTTAACTGCCTCCTGATATTAACTGTATTGAATATGAATTTTCATGATTCTGTATTGCAAATCTGCAGTGAGGTGATAATAAGCAATTCCATATGTGTCCAGTGTCAATAATTCTGTTTAGACAATGGATGCTGTGGATATCACTGCAACAAGAAGTATGAAAGCCTGTTTAACTGGAACAGTAAGTACTGGGCTGGTGCTCAGTGGTTTTAGCTGAAATTAAATTGAGCAGCTGAACAGATCTTTGGTGTTATAGCTGCTCCAGACAACCCAATAGTTACATGTACACAGTATTGTCCGGTACTTCACAAAACTAGCCTGTTCTGTAAAACATCTAAAATAATAGAGCACTACAGCCCAGGAGCTTTAACAAGCGTATTACTTATTTTGTATAGAGCTTACAGGGCTGCTTTAAACTCTTTACTTAAAAACTGCCTTAACTTATATTGTCTCATCCTGATTTTTTTTGGTATTGTCTGTTGTACTTAACAGTTCATGTGTTTTGAATAAAAGTAATATATTAAATTTGAAGTTGAAGTAAAAGAGGAAATATCTGTGATGCAAAACAAGAAACTGTGATGCTATTTAACTGTACTTAGTAAATGTAAGGGTCACATCTATAAGGAATGTATATTAAAGACCACTGGTTTAACCCATATATGGGTGATATGATGAGTACTGCAGTCTGGCCTACCAAAGGTTCAATATGTCCTAATATTGATACCAAGCTTGGAAACTATGAAATGCCATAGGACAAGAATATGCCTGCTTGAGGAAAAGCTTTACAAGGATGAATACTTTGTTGCTCTTTATACCATGATTATCAATACTAATGCAGTGTTATTATTAATGGAAGATTCTTCTGCATTTAATGATCATTTTTGCATTTCCATATTTCAACTATTCAATATATGCATTGGTATATAACCAATTATTTATTTAAAACTGTAATTATAGTCAAAGGTGTCTCTGCCACAATATAGCCTCATTCTATAAAAATTAACCCCTTCCATTCAGTTGTTGTCTGAAGGCTCACCCTTTGAAGTCACCAACTGACTACGCATCCTACATCATACTGTTTAGAATGAGGCCCAACCATATTGATTCTGTCATGAATGAAGTTCTCTGAGACATCAATTTTCTTTAATGTTTAGTGTTCTCTGGCCACCAGGACATTACTGACAGTATTAAAGAAGGTGGTTACAATGTATTGGCTTGGACACACTGTTAAAGAACATCTTTTTATTTGCCTTAATTAGATGTGTTCTGTTCCACAAATTGTGTAATATCAATTGTTTGCCATACAAACACTAGACATGATCACAATTTTCGTTAGTTTTTCTATTTTGACATTACTCACACAAACTCCATTGTCATCCCAGTCAAAAAAGGTTCTGTCTTTCTCTTTGCGCCATTTTGCTTTATTGCTTTTTCTTCAGGAATTGATAGTTTTACAAAGTTGGTCTGTTTGCATTGCACACAAGCAACCCCTTTCACCAATTTACTGTATATTTAGATTAAGTACTTTTAGATTAAGTAAAGTAAGAAAGACAGATGTTCTGCTGAATGCTAGCATGTATATTTACAGTTAACCTAGAACAATTAAGTCAGTACTGCCCTTTTAGGCATTGTGTGACTGAAAATTAGATTTCCTCAGTGTTTTTTAATCAATTAACTGTAATGGGTACTTATAAGGTTTCTGCCACTTTCTTCAAAGTTTTGGTGCCCTTGGAGTAAATAGCAAGTAGGGGGTGGTGACGGTATACCTTTTTCTATGGGACAGTGTTGGGTAATATTTTCTATGTAAAATATTTTTCTTCTGTTTTTAGGGATTGCATTTGCTGAATGCTCTCCAGATGGATGCTAAGATTAAAATTTGTATTAGTGTATTAGTGCTCACTTTTAGACAAGTTGTTGTCACTCATTTTGACTTCTCTTACCAATTACTCTGTGAATGACCTTCCACCCTGCTAAACATGGCTTATTTTGTTGATTACAAAAGTTCACATAAATGCATACATAATACACTTGCCCTTTTGATGCCCAAATAACCAGTACTTTGTGGAATTTGTGCTATGGTTCTTTCAACACTGTGCAATTATGCCTCTTTAAAATTGCCATTAAATTGCTCTATTTACTTAAACATATGGATCTCTGAACTAGCTGCCTAGATTTCTTGGACCTCTGCCCCATAAATGACAGTGTATGGCATGTATATACGGTTACAGCATCTAAATGAAGGATCATTGCATAGCTTCTGTTTCCTAATCTGCAACACCTGTCTCTTCCACTGCCAGAGTCTGCCTAAGGTCTGATGAGGCATACTACATTCACACTTACAAAAGGGTATCCTTGCCATGTGCATTTTAGAAATGCTAAAAATAAAACAGTGTCCACATTTTACTGTTACTCTGTTAGAATTGGATATTTAGTGTTCCTGCCACTCACACATGCATGCATACTGCTCTACATATGGCTTCATATTGCACAGCAAATATTTATTGATTTGTTCTTATACTGTCACACACTTTGTCAATTTTTTCATATTTCATATTGCTTTCTGATACAGTAATTCATTTATTTCTAGTCACTGTCATACCGACCATTCAGAACTTTTAGTATAGTGATGTAAGTATGTCCTAACATTTCTTCATTTTCTTGAGCTGTTCCTGGTAGTTTCAATTTTTAATTTCCACTACAGTATTGAACAACACCAGAGTTCATGTTTTAATGATCACTGCCTTACACAGTCATTACTCCATTCATTCTTCTTCTTCTTCTTTCGGCTTTTTCCCGGTTAGGGGTCGCCACAGCAGATCACCTGTCCGCTCATGATTGGCAGTAGAGTTTTACAGTGTCGAGTTGCCAGCCCGGCACCCAACCTTCCACAGAAGGCAGACACACACACATGCACACACTCACACCTAGGGCCAATTTAGAGTGTCCAATCCACCTACAGCATGTCTTTGGGATGTGGGAGGAAACCAGAGCATCTGGAGGAAACCCACGTGACCACAGGGAGGACATACAGACTCCGCACAGAAGGCCCCCCAGCCGAGAATCGAACCATAGAACCTCTTGCTGTGAGGCAGCAATGCTAACATTGTGGTTACTATTTTCTTGCTTTTCTTATTCACATGTACTCAACATTTAATCTGATCATTTTAATACTGCACAATACTGTACATGGTCTTTATGAATCTCTTGAACATTAAGGAATATATTAGCAGAATTGTTTTCAATAACGAATAATGTATATGCATTCATACATATATATATATATATATATATATATATATATATATATATATATATATATACACAAATATCTATAATTTTATATATTTGTGTGTAAGTGTGTGTGTGTGTGTGTGTGTGTGTGTGTGTGTGTGTGTGTGTGTGTGTGTGTGTGTGTGTGTCTGATATGTAGTGAAGCTGGCATAATGGTTAAGGTGTTTATCTTACAGACACAAGGTCCAGGGTTTGATTCTCACACGGGGTAATTGGCTAGGCTCGAAATAACCCGCAAGGGCAGTTAGCCTGGTACTAATTCATGAACTTATTATCCCAGAGATTACTTGATCTCTGGAACATGTTCCCCATCCATGTGAAGCAGAGTTCCTCCCTAACCCAATTCAAGTGTAACTTGGACAATTGGATGGGGAACAGGAAATTCATCCCTGCCTTAGTACCTATCTCTGTAATGGAGAATGGCTCATCTCCCAGGCCCCAGCCTGCAAATGTTTCATCTCAAAGCCCTGCTTATGCTTATCAAGGGTACCAGAACTTGTCAGAGATTTGGGATGCCTGACTAGGCTTAAAAAGGCCCTTGTGGGCATAAGCCTAGTAAACACATATGAACTTATGTGCCTTTGTGCAAAAAAAAGATATTGTTAAATTGAATTAAATTATCTGCCTTTAAATTCATATACAAATCTCTGTAACAAAAGTACATGTTACAGAGGATCTAATGAGTTATGTTTTCAAGAAATTGGAAAATTCCTGTAAGAAATTGTGAAAGCAAGATACAGTCACACACGTACAGAAGAAAACAAATATTAGAAGGGACTAATACTTTTCAACAGGCAAAACCATTTAAAGTGGATAATTATATATTATATAAATAAAATATTGTTTGTTCAGTAAAGAATGAATGTACCTGTATGTTTATAAATGATATGGAAAATAAAGAGAAATATTTGGCAGACACCTGGCTTTCAGATTAAAAAGGCTAATTTGAAGTCTAAATACTGTAAATAAAATTATGAGTTGCACCTATTATATTTTTATTGCAGATGTAAGCAGCGTCTTTACTGTCTTTTTCAAAAGAAGACAGGGAGTCTACCAAAGAAAGTGATTACATATATCAGAGCTCCAGCTAAAACAAGCATCCTTGACTTTCTGTGTTAAGGGCATTGACTTTTTAATACCTGTCAACAACAGAAGAAAATAGCATAAGTCATCAAAGCAGTAGGAAGCCAAAAGACCCTTGGGCCAAACGGCATTATGGGGATTTATAAAACTGTAGCAAAATTACTAATATAATACAAAATGCAATACCTAATTTAACTTGCAAAGGACAGGCAGGTCCTTTCCAGATCTGCGGCAGATGAAATTATCACACATCAACATTTTGACAGAGAACAATAAAAATGTGTTATATATTTATATTTAACTGTACCTGACATTTTAAAATGGAAGCACATGCCAATTTTAATGAAACATTTTTCTGTATTTGAATGTACTTTACTGATTAATTCTGAGGTAATCTTACATAACTTGTCTGGCTTTTGTGTCTCTTCATACTCTGTGTTCTACATATATGGCATCCTGGAATGAAGAGAAAGGTTATTTAGTCATGTTATAGTATATTTGCATTATTTACTTATTGACTGTTTGGTAATAAAAGTAGATAATGAACTGATAGAAAACAACCTCATTTCAACAATGGCCTGGGTTTTAGGGAAAACAAAACTCAACCTAGTAAGCTAGCTTTGTGTTATCATAAACATATAAGTGGGGAAGATGATTTTAGTGGAGTCACTATTTTACAGTATAATGAATCAAAAAGAAGACAAAATGTGATGATATGATAGCATTAAATAAAACATCCAATGAAAACAGGGTTACTATATCTCATATTTTCAGTACTGGAGAAAACTCAATCAGTGACTTTTAACTGAAAAACAAAACAGAAATAAAATCATTCCAAGTACCCGATTTGTTAGCAGTCATCAACACTCAAAGATTCAGTTTAAAAAAACAGCATATCAGTTATAGTGTAGCTAAAATACATGGCAACACAGCATCATTTGCAAAGTGTGAGTATAAGAGAATGGGGCAAACTGCAAAGTAAGAAATTAGAGAAGATCAGATAAGTGTTTGTTTTAATTCCTTTAAATCAACTGCATCCCCTTGTAAGGGACTGTCACAGCTAGTGTGATCAGTACAAAGACAGTTTTGTCCAGGCGAGTTTGTTAGATCAGTATTTCAGATTTTCAGCAAAGTCCAAGTTTGACATTACTCTGTGTTCCATATTCCAAGAATATATAATTATATGCAAGCATGCACAAGTATATAGAGCCATACATATGTAACAGTCCATGAATTGCAGGTTAAAGGGCAGACCGTTTAACATGGAGTTTGGGTCTGTCAGTATTCGCAACAAAAACTGTCAGTAATTAACAGGTGTCTTTCAGTTGTAAGAATGTTACAGGGGAAGGCATCCTAGGAGCCAATAATGAATTCATATTCCAAGTGTGATGGGATTTTCAATTCAGATTGGTGCCCTTTTGACTGATGGTAGACACAACAAAAGCTATATTCTAGTTATAACATGAACGGACTTCTTACCAACAGCTGTCTGGGCCTCATAACATAATTATTTTGAGGACTTTTGGGTAGCCATCAGCTACATATTGATTCAAGCTTTCATCATACATATCTAACATTCCATAGTATGCAAGCGTCCCTGCTAGTCCCCACATTATATGCATATTACAACATATGCTGTATGCCAAGACTGTATTACCTAACATGCTTCATTTTAGACTATGAGCAGAACAGTCATGGTGGAGTTTACTTCTAATCAAATACAATGAAGCTACTACAGGCAAGTTATTTTCTGTTTTTAGTTGCAAATATTTCTTCCACAGGGTTCCATACCTAGTTTAATTGCTTGCTCTTTTGTTACATGTGGCTGTGAGTTCCCTGAATTTGTATGCACGTTTTTATATCATCTTGCAATTTTTTACTTTCCAGATGGTGTCACTAGTTTGCAAGGCTTTCTACCATCCAGAAACAGGGGCAATTTCTCATACAGATCCCTTGATATGATTTGTATTTTTCTTATATTACATATGTATTCTTTGTAACCTATGTTATTTTTTTTGAAGATCTCAACTCAAGTTTGTATTTCTTATATCATGTATCCTCTGTGGGGTTATTTTTGTTGCCTCATCCTATGATTGTTTCTTTAGATTATGTTTTCTCTGTAACTAGTGGAGTTTTTCCCCACAGGCCTCTGCTGAAAATGGGTTACCCACCCAGTCAATCCCAGTAAACAAACATAAAATTAAATAAATAAATAATCATGTGTTCGGCCTGCTCTCTAACACTGTACTCTACCCATTTATTAGCTTTCCTTTTCCATGTAGAGCTCCCTTTACCTTTACCTTATGCGTACTTCTTAGCTAGTGTCTTGTTCATCTTATTACATAAACAGTTGCTGCAACATTGCTACATCTTCTAAATAGATTAATATTTAATGCCTGAAATCTATTTAAGCCACACTTGCTGTTCCTATTTTAATATTTCTCTTCTTGCTTATATAGTAAAGTCATTAAGGCTTGTCTACTAAGGCATTCTGTTTGAAAAAACTTGCTACATTATATCTAGTAGCTGTAAAATTTATTTAAGTTAAATGATGCTTTCATTTAAAATTAAGACTATTAAATGAAGTTGAAAATACCTGCAAAGATCAACATTAGACAAAGGCACAATTTATACTATTGCACTCTGCAATTAAAATATAAGTGTTAACAAAAAACTAAAATCAGGACATTTCATTAGGTAAATGCAACAGAAGGCAATATTTTGCATGTGTGTGTGTGTGTGTGTGTGTGTGTGTGTGTGTGTGTGTGTGTGTGTGTGTGTGTGTGTGTGTGTGTGTGTGTATTGTGTGTATGTGTGGATGCATGTATGTGAGTGGGTAGGGGGGAGGGAATCTGTCAGCTCAGCCATGGAGGATTGTAACCAACCACACTAATACAACTTGAATATACTTACTCTTGAGATTATTAATTTTCAGAGAAATTAAAATATTATCACTTTCTGCTGATCATACTTTCAGGGTTGTAGTTTTGATAATAGACTATATGCACCAAACCTGAAAGTGATACTTCTTTGGTCAAAGCCACATAAGTTGATTTACCATCTTTCAGTAGGAGAGACTGAATCTTGTATGTTGGTATAGGGGTGTTCATGGATGCTGTAACTATATGGTAGATGTCTATGCCACATCCACTGCCAACTGTTGAATAAAAGTATGCAAGTGAATGATTAAATGTAAGAGTTCTTGCCTAGTGATTTGAAAGATGAAAATCAGTCTTGGCTACTCCAAAATACACACAAGACATCACTAACATCATCAACAAAAATCAGTGCTGTTATTTACCCATAATAAGCTGGCTTGTGCCTTAAATCAGTCATAAATTACTGGAAGTCCATCTGTATCAGCTATTGGCTACTAAGGTTAACTTGCCTTGCAATAGGATCTTTTTTAAGTCACCTACAGCTTTTGAGTGTGGTGCCTGTAGGTCAACCTATGCATGCTTCAAGGTGCAAAATAAAAGAGACAGCTCTTGCTCCCTTGTTGCACTTTAGAGTGACTTGACTATTATTTTGAATTTTGACAAAGTAATTTTTAACCTTCCCATCATATTTCATGTATTCTGGCTACTATGATATCTTCTCCCCAGTAGTGCCTGCCTTTATTACTGTCACATTTAAGCTACTACCATCCCATGTTGAATTTCATATTATTTGTTCCATGCTGTTTTGAATAATATACTTAATATTCAACAATAGTAGTAATTGGGTGAATCTGAGTAATTTACCTAGTAACTATTTGGGTATTTAAAAACTATAGTAAGGATTGCATTTTCATAAATTCGTATTTCTTGGAGTTAAACAGAAAATCTTCATGCTCTATAGGTAATATTGATGTACAACAGATTCTTATAATTGTATGTTCTGTAGCACTGATATTACTGTACAATTTCTAGTAATGAACATTTTTTTTGGCTTCTTACTTTTATTTATTTGTATACTATTTTACTAAGATTCAGATACCACCATGTAGCTTCAGATCTGCAAAACTTTAAGGAGGTATACCCTGGAATTTGTGAAATGGTTTTTGGATCTTTAAACCATCAAAACATCCTCCAAGCAAAGAAAAGTTTTTAAATAATAAAATGTATTGTCGATACTTCTGACATTTGTAAAAGTTTCCTTCATGCCTAATTATTTATCCTGTGTACATACCATTTTCTTTTTGTCTTGGAAGTTGAAGAGGTTTGAAGAAATACATTCTTCAATTCTAGAGCAGTGCTGGAACTAACATACTTCCTGTTGGATATGTTAATCACACAGAGAATTTGCAAAGTCTTCCCTTGCCACTGTGTATCTGATGCTATGTCCCCTAAATGTGGATTTAAGTGTCAACTAATTGGTGCTCATTTACAAGAAAGCTTGCAACATTCATTGCCATGACAACAGAAAGAAAAAATACATGCATAAAAATAAGCAGCCTTCTGGATTAGATACTAAGTAACCATTAATGTGCACCACAATTAACTCAGGTCTACAATTTTGAAAGTGTTAACAATTACTCTCTGTTACACTGTAATCTGAGGAACTCACTTATCTAATGCTCTTGTATGATGTTTAACGTCTAGAAAATTGCAACCCATTGATTGCAGTGCAGGGATAGGTACTCATGCACATTCTTTGACTATTCTTTATTTACAAGCTTCTATGAAGTTCCAATGAAGTTTTAATCAGACCGCTAAGTCCATTGTTATTCAAAATGGGACATCCTATGGGCCATTTCAGAACAAATGCATTGTAGCTATTTAGACCAGGAAAATGCACTTAAACTATTTTAATTATCTATTCTTTCAGCTTCTAAAATATTCAGCAAAATGGCACAAACTTCCTTCAGATGGTAGTTTCTCAAAATCAGTGGTCACATACTGTGCATATGAAAATCTTATGCAAACTGCATAAAACATTTATTGGTTTTATAGGATCATAGGAGATTTCTAGGCTAATGGCCCTGGGACCCTTACACGCCTAGCCAAGTGTTTATACCCAAAAAAGACACCATAATCAGCACCTGTCACTCCTGTCAATGAGGGCACAGGTGGAACCCCTGAGACAAATTTGTAGTTGCCCATCCACTCATCAAGGTTGTGCTTGAAGAGGGTCAGCGACATACTTTGTTTGACATGTATGGGGAGTCTATTCCAGAGTTGGGGCAGCCTCTGGGAGACAAACCTGTCTCTCCAGCTGGTTTTGTTAATGTCACATATTAGATTTAAGCCTTTCAATTGGGTACTACATGAGGAGTTAGACTTACAGATATGGAGCATCTCTAGTAGAGCAGGGTCTGAGATTGCCTTGTAGGTGAGACACACATTACCTCTGAGTAATCTGTATGATACAGAGTAGAGTGATAGTGATTTGAGAGTGTCCACATAGGACAGGTGTTGGAGGCCATGGATTCTCTTTATGAGGTATTTCTGTGGCCTTTCCAGTTGGTGCAGATGTTTGGAGAGGTACATACCAAATGGGGCATTGTACTCAATTATTGGCCTAATGAGGGAGGAGTACAGAGAGCTAATAATCTCCTTTTTTCTGGATGCAATCCCTTTACTTATGAGATGAACCAAATAAAAGGATTTTCTGACCACTGCCACTACATGATGTTCAAATGTGAAATTGTTGTCAACTTGTGTACCCAGGTTTCTCACCACAGGTTGTGTGCTTAGGGGGTTGCTGCTAATGTGGTAATCACTAGGAGCCATATTTTTGCTGAATGGTATGATAATACATTTTTTTTCATTTAACATAAGGCCATTACTTTGGCACCAGTAATTTGTTGCTGTCAGACCCTCTTGAAATATGTTAACATCATTTGGGGAGTCAAGAACAGCACCCAACTTACAGTTGTCTGCAAACTTGATCAGCCACAGGCCTTTTGTCTTTGCCTAGACCTCTGAGAAGTAGATGCCAAACAATAGGGGTCCCAGGAGAGATCCGGATGGCCACCACTAGGGACAGGTCTGCTATCGGAGATAGTGGCATCTATTTTGACCTTGTGGGTCCTATCAGTGAGCCAGTTGGCCACCCACCTGATGAGATAGGGATTTATGCCAAGTTCTTTTAGCTTTGGCCAAGTCAAGGTAAGCTGTGTGTACTGACTTTCCGTCATCCAGTGCCTTGGTGACAGTCTCAAAAAAGTCAAACAGGTTCAACAGGCAAGATCTGCTATTGAAGAATCCGAACTGGGTGGGGTCAAGTGCTTGGAGACTGCCTATGTTATTATTTATGAAGTCCATAATAATATACCACACACAAGAATAAAGGCATAGGCTCGAGTTAAATGACCCAGAAAGAGAAGATAACCTGTAATAGCACACAATTTTCCAAGGGTCATACACAATGCTGAAGGATATCACAATACAGTAATAGAATCACGGTGTAGTAGTAAAAAATCCAACTGTTTATTCATTCAAAATAGGTGAGCACTTTCATGGGAATAACTCCCACTTCTTCAGACCATTCAGTAAAACAAAGCACAAACGGTCCCTATATACACCACCGTTTTTCTTAATTGAATCATTTAAATTATTTAAACTCCCCTCCCATATGTTAAACTGACAAAGTTTAAAAATATATATAATTATTTAAAATCATTATATTTGTATATATACCTTGCTAATGATTAATATTACTTCATAAAACAGTTAGATATTACATAGTTTTGTAAAATATATAAAATATCTTATTAGTGCAACCACAATAAATATCATCAAAAAGAACAAAAACAGCATTAATAAATTTTCAAAACCAACAAGGCCTAATAAGGGAGGAGTACAGAGAGCTAATAATCTCCTTTTTTCTGCATTGTGATATCATTCAGCATTGTGTATGACCCTTGGAAATTTGTGTGCCATAATAATATACATTGACCCAATTGTCAGGCATTTGGGGATACATATACAGAGTAATCTAGCCTTTTACCATTATGTGTCTATAGTAATGCAACTTATAAACAAAGGCATGGCATCTAGGTCCAGTGGGTCAATGTTCCACTGTATTCGGCATTCATCAGACCTATCATTGAGCTCAATGACCCCTTTGGTATGTAGCTAACCAGGCATTTCCAACAACTGGAACAGCCACAGAGGTTCCTCACTAGAAGAATGCAAGGCATAAATAACATGTCCTATGAAGACAGCCTCAAAGCCCTATCCCTGTATTCTGACTCCTACACGCTGTTATGTCTGGTATACAAGGCATCATCAGATCCCACTCTGATGTACCTCCTGCATATCCACAAAACAAACAGCACCAGAATTAGCAATTCTAAAGACTTAAACCTTACCTGTGATATCAATAGGACCTGATGGAGAGACAGGAATGCATTCCAGAAGCTACCCTGTCTCTGGAACAAGCTCCTCATCTATGTGAAGCAGAGTTCCACCTTAACGCAATTCAAGTGTAACTTGGACAATTGGATGGGAAACAGAAAATTAATTTCTGGTTTGGTACTTATGTCTCTAATGGACCCAGGAAGCCTGTAAATGCTTCATCTCCCAAGCCCCTGATTATAGTTACCAAGGGTACCAAAACTTATCAGATATTTGGGACACACAGCTAGGCTTAAAAAGGCCCCAGTAGTCATTAGCCCATTCCATACATATGAACCTATGAATCCATGAACTTAGAATGATACATACACTTATTAAAACGGACTTCAGAGGAATAGTCTGGAAATGTGTGCACCATACATTACAGATAATAACTAAAAGTTACACAGATGGGATAGGGATATTGTACAAGTTTAGAAGAAGAAAACATGCTCAATGTGAAAATGTTCAATAGAGATTTTATAGGTATCTCTCTTGATACTGACTTTGTAGTTTTTCAACATTTTCCTAAATAAAGTGATCTTGAGAGACAGGAGGACATACAGGCAATCTCCAGACAGACAGATGTTCTAGTGTTCAACATACCCAGGAACCCTAGAAGCAAAGGCTTCCCAATATATTGCTGTCACTATCCTTTTTAACAGCATTCAGTCTATGGATGTTTACCAGTATTTACACAATAGCATGAAAACTAAGGCAGAGAGAGAGAGGTTAAATGTTATCTTTTTTATGATACAGTTATAGCCCCTTCCTCTCAGTACAAGCTTCAAGTGTCTTCAAGATCTGTCTTATGGGGACAGACTGAAATCATTGTCACTTGGGGTGGATTTGGCATAATGGATAAGGTCTTCATCTCATAGACACAGGGTACAGAGTTTGATTCTGATGTGAGGTTACTGGCTAGGTTTAAAATGTCCCTTCAGGACAGATAGCCTAGTATTCACATAGCAACCTTTACTCTGTGTCATACAGACTGGTCAGAGGTGACTTGTGCCTTGCATATAGAGCAATCTCTGACCCAGCTTTAATAGAAATGCTATACATATACAGTCAAATAGTACACGGGTCACAAACTCAAAGGACCTTAACCTCATATGTTACATCAACAGAATTTGCTGGAGAGACAGATTTGTCTCACAGAGGTTGACCCACCTTTTGAACAAGCTCACTATTCATGTTAAACAAAGCCCCTCATTGGCCCTATTTAAGTGTAATTTGGATGATTGGATGAGTAACCAGAAATTCATCTCAGGTGTTCCACCTGTGTCCCTCTTGGATAAGGGCAATAGGTACTGATTTTAGTGTCTACTTGAATCAGACACCCTTGGGAAAATGGGTTGAACTTAGCTAGGCTTGTAAGGGCCCTGGGGCCATTAACCTAGTAACGTCCTATGATCTTATGATCCTATGAAGCTCATACACCTCACTCCTTTGAGCTTTCTTTTATAAATGCATAAATCTTTTAATTTTTTTGTATTACAATGATTAAAACATTGACATAATCATATTGACACAATGCCTTGAGCATTCTTTGCAGTTGTATCTGCCAGAACATCAGCAATGAGTTTAATATACACAGGCTGCAAAACATGTTCACTGAGGAAATGTTGAGCTTTTTCCTGATAGGCATTGGCATTCTATTAATGCACCTCTATGCTTAACAAGGAAATATTATTTTGTTTCATTTTGTGAAATCTACAGAAAGCAGGGCTGAGAAAAAAAAGAGTTTTAAGTTTAGAACAGTCTAAGTAGACTAATTTTTAAGTTATTGTCCCTACAGCTTCAAAAAACTTTTAAAAGATCACCTGCTTAACTCTAGGACTTGCTCTTGCCATGACTCTACATAATTACCTTGCTCTCCCACCAGCCCCAAACCCACTCCTACTTTAATGTATCCCAGCTTAACTTCTACCTCTGACTAGTGTCAATTTTTTTGCTGAATTGTACTGTGTTGTTCTGTACTGTATAGAGCTATCTGAATTTTTTCTATATATGACTGTTTATATAATTATGTCAACTGTTTAAGCTAAATTCACAATTACTTTATATAATTATGTTAATTATTTTTAAGACTCTTGTATTTTATTTTTAATTATGGAGCTTTTCTCCCCTGGTCTCCGCTGAAAATGGGCTTTTGCTCAGTCGGACTAACCCAGTCAACAAATGTCAAAATAAAATAAATTAAAAATTACACTACATCTTCTACGTATCAAATGCAGAATAATTACACTTAGGGCATCATTAGCACAGTGTAATTATCAGGGTAACAGCCAGGCTGATGTATGAAAATTGCTTCAGTCTATAATCTATAATATGGTGCTTTAGTCGTTAGTTGTTAGCTTTTCACACATCCACAGTCAGTAGTGGTATATTTAGTTAAGCGCTATGCATTTTATGTTCAAAAATACAAATTCTTTCTTAACATCTGTGTCCTGTATAAAAAGTTGGGTTTAATCAGTATGCTGTAAGTAAAACATTTTTCACCTTTTTTCACATGCATAGTCTTGAAATGGTAAATAAGACAGTCGGATATAATTGCTAAGCCATCATGGCATTTTCCATTTTTTTTGAGAAAGCATAATCTTTTCTGCCTAGTAAATCTATGAATAGCAATGGCTATTTATAGGAAAGCTATATGGTGCAGATGCTACACAATATAAAATAGAAGAAATCGTTTTTCCGACCTCTGCAGTGTAAGCTAGTCTAATATATTTTTGTATCATTACATACAAAAGCTGCATTTATATCTTAGCTACCGAACCCTAACACAAACTCCTCTACAACTAGCATCTCCAACTTTTCTGACTCAACTCCCAATACTATCTCCTCAAATACCTTCTCCCTCGAACCTGTGCCTACTAGATACATTAAAATTCTACTCATAAGTTCATAGGTTCATAGGTTGGTACTAGGCTATCGGCCCTAGGGCCTATGCAAGCCTAGCTATAACACTTCCCTGGATATTTCTTCCCACAATATTTACTTCTCCAGGCCCCTGTCTAGCAGGGCGACTGACATGATCCCCGGGGTGAATTTCCTATCTCCCATCCAATCATCAAGGTTCCTTTTGAAGAGGGCCAATTAGGCGCTCTGCTTGATATGTATGGGCAGTCCATTCCAGAGTATGGGGAGTCTCTGGGTCAGGAACCTATCCCTCCAGCATATTTTGTTCATTGTGATGACAAGGTTTAGATCCCTGGAGTGTGTGGCTCTGAGGGATTGGGATTTCTTTATGTGCAGCATGTCCAACAGCTCAGGGTTTGACATGGCCTTGTATGTAAAGCATAGATCACCTCTGAGTAGATGATATGCCACAGAGTATAGCTGGAGTTTTTTTAGACGGTCAGTATATGGCATCTGCTGTAGGCCTGTGATTCTTTTAGTGAGGTATTTCTGTGGCCTTTCGAGCTGTTGCAGATGTCTTGTGAGGTACATACCAAATGGAGCATTATGCTCTATAATGGGTCTAATGAGGGATGAGTACAGTGGGACAATGACCTCCTTTTTTCTGGATGAAAAGCCCTTAGTGATGAGGTGTGCCACATAGAAGGATTTCCTGACTATTGTGGCAATGTGGTTATCGAAAGTGAGACCACTGTCCACCTGTGTCCCTAAGTCTCTCATCACACTTTTGATGTTTAGTGTCCTGCTACCTATGTGGTAATTCATGGGTACATGTTTTTTTCCAAAGGAAATAACTATACATTTCTATAGGTAAAAAACTTTCTTACACTGTGAAGGACACCAATGAAGAAGAGAAAAGGCAAACACTACTAAAAACTCCTGATGTCCACCACGGCAGTAAAACTTAATAGTAAAATCAAAACTTTAATAAAAAGAATATAACATAAAATAAGCAGTCCTCAGTCTTCCAATAAGCGCTTTCGGCAAATAAGCCTTCCTCAGATTGTATAAAAAGGACTGTTCAACTTTTGTATTTATAAGGCATCACAGCCATTCCTCATTTAGTTCTATGACACGCCCTTATTGCAAACCAAAAGGAGGCCAGCTAGCAGAGCGGCATAATTTCCTTCATTGTAATTAAAGGGGCAGTGCTTCTCTTTACTATAGGATTGTATATGGGAAAACTAATAGCTATGGATGTGAATACATTATATGAATGAAGCAACATTCAAGTAAACTTGCTAATCATATTCCTTCTATTCTTAAGTGCAAGTTTTAATGGCACAATAGTATTCAAGCCTGGTGATCTGTTTGCTCTTAAATTAATTATCCAGCATGTTTCCCTTAGCTCTGTGCGATTATGAACATCACCCCCTCTTGTGGTCTGACAGACTGCCTCTATGGCCTTAAATACAAAGTAATGAGAAGTATACTGTGCTACGTGGGCTGCTAAGGCATTATTGGGATCTTTCTGTTTGTTGTCCCTCAAATGTCTGAGGATACATTCCTTAAGACGTTGATCTGTTTTGCCAACATAGAAAGCACTACATTGGCAGCAAGTCGCTAAGTATATGATGTGGGAACTAGTACAATCAGCATAAACATTAAAATTGTACTGTTGTCTGGCGTATGGATGTACAAAAACATTGGAGCTGTCAATGGAGTTGCAAGCTTTGCATCTTAAGCACTTGAAAGTGCCCTTTCTATTAGAATTGGGCCTATTTCTTTCAAATCCATCTTTGTTGCAAATGAGACGTTTCAAATTCTTCTTATTCTTGTATAGGAATCTGGGCTGTTCACCTACAATGTCTCTTATTTTGTCATCAGTTGTCAATACCGGCCAAAACTTCCTAATAACTTCACATACTTGCTTATTGTCAGCAGTGTATGTTAACAAGCATTTAAGTTGCTGTGATTGAGTTTTAGGATCCAGGCTCTCATGATGACTCGATGTGGGTTCAGAGAAGTAGGGACGTCCCTTTCCTCTCCTTAATTCCTGTGGATCATGCTTCAATCTTAGATTCTTTCTTTTATAGCATCTTTTACTTAAATGTGTCTCAATATTTCTCTGTTCTGCTACAAAGTCTTCATTCTCGGTACATAATCTTGAGGTTCTTAAGATCTGATTCTCAAAGATGTTATCAAAAATATGTCCCGGGTGCATACTCCCCCTATGCAGATAATGATTTTTCCAGGTTTCTTTTTTATGAATTCCTGTACTGATACCTCTATCAGGATGCAGATGAATCTTTACATCCAGAAGTTCTATGGTCTCCGAAGAATGTTTAACCACAAACTCTAGAAAATCAGTGCTCTCGTTGATAAAGTTGACAAAAAGTTCCAATTGTGTAGAGCTGTCTCTTCAAAGGATAAAGACATCATCCACAAAATGGCCGTAGTACACTAGATATTGTTTCCAAGTGCTGGGTATCAGTTCATTATGTTCCCACTCAGCCAGAACCAAATTAGAGTAACTATTTGCACATGGGGTGCCCATAGCCACACCCCATGTCTGCAAATAGAAAGAATCCCCATACATAAAGATGTTATTTTCCAATACAAGTTCTATTTCTTGGCATTAAGCTTGAGCCCATGGCTCTGGCACCAGGCATCTGTTTCTGTAAGGCCCTTTTGTAGAATATCCACATCATTTGAGGATTCAATAATGGCTCCCAGTTTGCAGTCATCTGCAAACTTTGTTAGCCAGAGTCCCTTAGTGTTGGCCTGTACTTCAGAGAAGTAGATGCCAAACAAGAGTGGTCCCAGGACTAAACCCGGAGGTACTCCACTTGTCACTTGTCTGGAGCTGGATTTGGAGTCGGCTACTTTTACTGTCTGGGTTCTGTCAGTAAGCCAGTTAGCAACCCATCGAGTGATGTAGGGATTTATACCCAGCTTAGTAAGTTTATCTATGATTCCAGAGTGGGGGATGGTGTCAAAGGGCTTGGCGAGGTCCAGATAGGCTGTGTGGACTGCCTTACCCTCGTCCACAGCTCTGGAGACTGATTCGAAGAAGTCAATCAGATTCAGGAGACAAGATCGGCCCTTCACAAACCCAAACTGGGTGGGGTCTAGTGTTTGAAGGTTGCCAATGTCTTTGTTTATAAGTTCCATGATAATGCGTTCCATGCCCTTGCAAATTAGGCTTGTCAGACTGATGGGACGGTGGTTCTGGGATCTAAGGTGGATCCTCCCTTGTGGAGCGGGATAACTGTAGCTGTGCGCCACTCAGTGGGCACAAAGCCTGAGGTGAGGCTATGATTAAACATGACACAGGTGAGGTGCCTGTTCATTTTGTAGTTCATGTAGTACACAGCCTGGGATGTCATCTGGTCCCATGGATGCTGTATTCTTAGCTTTGGAGAGTGCGGTTTCTACCTGTGTGGCCATGATTATCGGAATTTGGCAATCTTTTGGTATTGAGATGGGCCCTTTAGGGGGCGGGAGTGGGGTGAAGTTGGCACTAAATCGATCTGCCAGGATAATGGCAATATCCTTGGGATCAGTATATTTAATGCCATTCTGTTGTAACTCAGAACAGATCTGAGCATTGACATTTAGATTCTTGACATAACTATAGAATGCCTTGTGGTTGTCTTTGGAAACTTTGGCAATTTTATTTTTGTAACTAGCTTTTGAGGATTTTATGAGGGATCTCAGCTTCTTACTGAGGCTGGTGAGAGAATTTTTTGTATCCTGGGATTTTCCTCTTTTTTGCAACAGTTTCTTCCTTCTGTTGTATAGTTTGTTTATAGCAGGGGACCACCATATTGGCTTCCTTTTTTTGGAGAAGAGCATCTTGGTTCTATTTGGGATGGCACGATTCATGCACGAGTGGATGTGCTCGTACAGTGCCTTAGTGTAGGATTCTGCAGTCGAACTTCCAGATCCCATCTGTGTGGGTGTTGTGAAGTTTGTCACTTCTGACTTCAGTAGCTTGAAGTTGGCTTTGGAGATGGTTTTTAAGGAGGTTTCCTTACTGGGCGGTGGGGGTGGGATGTGGATGTCAAGGGTGATTTGCTTATGGTCAGACCTGACCAATGATGGGGTGACCACTGGTGTGGAGCATCTATCTCCCATGTTGGTAATGACCAGGTCTAGGATATTGGAGCCCCTGGTGGGACAATGGATTAGTTGATCCAGGGCATTGGAATTTATGAATTCCAAGAACCGTTGGTAAAAGGAGTTGGTACCTGAGTAGTTTTCCCAATTAATGGCAGGGAAGTTGAAATCACCCAGTATTAGGGTGTTTTGTTGTATCTTAATATTTTCCAGTATGTTTAGAAAGGTGTAGTGAGAATCTTGGGGCATGGTTGGGGATCTGTAGCAAGCTACAATTTGGATTGCAGTCTTACCTAGTGTTAGTTGCACCTGGAGAATTTCAGATGCATTGTGTTGGGCAACTAGCCTGGAGGTGTGAATATCCTTGGTGAATATGGACACTCCTCCACCTTTAGTGTTTCAGTCCTGGTTTTGTGGCCGAAAAGTGTGGTAAGAATTGTAGCCTGGTATTGCAGGGGTGCTCTCTGGAGCCTTGAACCAGGTCTCATTTACTGCACAGATATCGATGTTCTCCATTTTTAGGAGTGCCTCGAGAGAGTGCATTTTGAGGTTTAGACTTCTAGCATTGAGTAGCATTACCTTCAGATTTTTCCTGCTTCTATCTGTTATGGTGGTGGTTTTATCCTTTGAACCTTGCTTAAAAAAGGCACTATAGGGGTGGCAAGAGCTTTAGCCAGTAACCTGAATCCCAGGGGTGACAGGTGCAGACCATCTCTGGCAAAGCATCGTGGTTTGTCGATCATGTCTTCCCAGGCAGACAAATACTGGATCTCCTTTGAATGACACCAGAAGCTTAGCCAATTGTTGAAGTCAATCATTTTGTCCTTATACTGTGGTATCATTCTTGGCGAAGGCAGGATGCTACTCAGGGCTAGGGTCATACCTGCCTGGGTCACATGATCCAAGAGCTCTTCCATATCTCTTTTCATGTAGTTCAGGGAGGTACGTCTCAAGTCATTCACTCCAGCATGGACAATGACAGAGTCATATTTGTACTTGTTGTGGAGTAACTTGAGTTCATGAGTTATGTGGCGGATCCTGGCACCCGACAGGCAGCTGACTCTCTAAATTTAAACCATGCTCAGCATCAGCTGACAATATTCCTTCCACTTTTCTTGTACTAGCAGCTGACTCTCTTACTCTCCCTGTATCTATCCTTATTAATCGCTCTGTCTCTGAATCTAAAGTCCCTTCCATCTGGAAACAATGCTACACTCTACCTAAACACAAAGGAGGTAACTCCTCTGATATCTCCAGCTTTAGACCTATTGCTATCCTCTCTCCTCTCCACTCTCTCTAAAGAACTAGAAAAATATATTCATAAACAAGTTATGCAGTATCTAATACAGGAAAATCTGCTTGCACCCACTCAACATGGCTTCAGACCCAAACATAGTACCACTACAGCTCTATTATCCTTCCTCAACACTGTCTCTATAGCCATGACCAACCAAAAACTTATTTCTTGCCTATTCTTGGACATCTCTAAAGCTTTCAACACTGTTTCACACTCTCTTCTGCTGCACAAACTGCATAATCTCAACTTCTCTGATACTGTTGCATGGTTCTCCAGCTACCTCACTGATAGATCTCAGTGAGTGAGATGGCACTCTGCACTCTCCCCTCCTCTCCCTGTAAAAATGGGAGTACCTGAAGGGTCTATCCTAGGGCCTTCACTTTTTAATATCTTCACTAACCAGCTGTATACCTCCTGTCCTCAGTTATATTTAGTGCAATACGCAGATGACTCTACAGTCATCACCACAGCCAACTCTCCCTCTAAGCTCTTCACAACATGGTTCTCCAACAACCAGCTCATCCTTAACCCTAAAAAAACAAAGCTGTTACTCTTCCTACCTAAAAAGGTCAACAGTATTAAACCCTGCTTCTCCATACAGTCACTTAATAACATTCCCATTCAGGTATAATCCAGTACTGAGCTCTTAGGCATAACCATCGACGATCAGCTTAAATTAAACTTGCATGTTAATAACTATATCAAAAAGACTCATTTAAAACTAGGGCTCCTTTACCGTAACAAGAAATTCCTTACCTCTGAAGCCAAGATTACTCTCTCTCTTACCTACCTTCTACCCAGTCTAATGTACATTTCTCAAATTTTCACAAATCTTAACTTAGCACTCCTGACCAAACTCAGATCTACCTACAACAAGGTAGCTAGATTTGCTGCCCAACAAACCTACAAATCCCATCACTGTCTCTCTCTAAAACATCTAAACTGGCTTGAATTACCCCACCAGCTTCTTCTCTCTCAGCTCCAGATCATCCATTCTATCCTATACCAGCCTTCCTACTGCCCAGCACTATCCCCTCTCATCTCCCATTATTCTCCCTCCAGACCTTTCCAAAGCTCTAATCAAGACCTACTACAAATCTACAAACCCAAGTCTAAATTTGGATGCAACATGTACAACTATCACCCCACTATTGCCTAGAATAGGCTCCCACTAGAAATCAGGACCCTTACACATCCTAAACAATTCAAGACAGCCACCAAAAAGCACTTTAAAAGTCACTGATCCTACCACTGCACTCTCCCTCCTTTACATCCCCTACTTCTCATACCTTAATCTACTTTCTGCCCTTAACTCACTCTTCTCACTAGCTCTCTCTAATCTTCCTTGACTACTCTTTCTACTGTCTTCTAAAATCTATTAAGCAAATTCCCTCAGAGAAACATTATGTTGTAATTGTCTTGCCTTCATGCAACTACATTATGATAAAACAGGGTTTTTGTAACCACTTACCTCAACAATTATACTCATCTTAATGACATATTTCTTTTTATACATCTTGAAATAGTTATGCTATACTCCTGATCATTGACATTGTATTTATTTATTTTATTTATTTATTTTACATTTGTTGACCGGGCTAGTCTAGCTGGATGCATGTCCATTTTCAGTAGAGGCCCAGGGAGAAAAGCTCCAAAAATAAAAAATAGAAATAATAATAATACATACATACTTTAAGAGTAATAACAGAAAAAAATAGTAGCTGATAAAATGTGCAAAAAGTAAAAAAAAGGTTATTACATAAAAAAGCAGTCGTTACAAAATAATAATTTTTTTTTTTATTTACAAAATAATTAGTCTTAGCAGGAATGGAATTTGCAGTAGGAATCAAGGGTATTGTACATAAGATACAATATCCATGTAAACGTACATATTCTTTATGATAACATGGTATTATGTTTGTTTAGGAAAAAAATTATAGAGTAAGGAGTAGTTGTAGTTCAGAAGGAGAGAGGTTAATCAGGCTTAGTACAGGAGCATAGCCAGTGTTTCTTTAGGAATAGCTTTAGATTCTTTTTAAAGAGTGAAAGAGAACTTTGTGATGTTAGTTCAGTGGGTAGTACATTCCATAGCTTTCCTACAGAGTTAGAGTATAGAGAGTCTACTGCTGAGTGAATGGATCTTGAAGTATTAATAAGTAGTTTATCTGAGGAGCGTAGGTTCTTTGTATTATTATTATAAGGAGTAATGAGGGTAGAGAGTATCGGGGTGTGGGTGGGTTTATACAGGGCCTTGTGAACTGTGGGGAGCTGTAGAAATTTAAGCTGATTGTGAAATTCTAACCAGTCTAGTTGTTTTAGATTCAGACAGTGATGAGTTTTGAAAGGGGAGCCTGTAGCAAATCTAGCAATATTATTATAGGATGTGGCCAGTTTGCTGAGGTTGTTTTTAGAAAGGTTAGTATATATGGGGGAGGCATAGAATAGAGTTGAGATTAAGTGGGTTCTGGCTGTAACAGTATTAGCTACTGGAGTAAGAAAGGGCTTAATTCTGTAAAGGGATCCCAGTTTTTTGTTCACTGATTTTATTGTGTTGTTTATATGGGTATCAAAGTTGAGGTTGTTGTCAATTGTTATTCCTAAGAGTTTAGTGGTTAGGTTGAGACAAATGATGGTGCCGTCATTTGATATAAGTGTGAGATTTATGGGGGTGGATTTTCGGGTTGGTGTGAAAAGTAAGAGTTTAGTTTTTTTGGGGTTAAGAAGGAGGCAGCGCTTTAAGAACCATTGTTCTACAGTATTGAAAGCTTTTTGGGTTAGAGTTTTAAGTTCAGTTTCAGAGGAGCCTGTACAGATAATGGTAGAGTCATCTGCATATTGAATGCAGGTGGTGTGTGGTATTGCTGATTGTAGGTCATTAATATAAATGGAGAAAAGGAGTAACATTGTATTGCTACTTAATGCCTTGTAATAATCCTGTAACACTGCTATTTAATGCTAATTTATAATGAACATTGTATAATTTGTTGGAGCTTTTCTCACCAGGCCTCTGCTAAAAAAGGCTCTTCATCTCAGCCAGACAATCGCGGTCAACAAATGTAAAATAAATAAATAAAATAAAATTTATGAAGCCATTACAGTTCTAAGCAACTAGTCAAGAATTTACTAACACTGTTATAGGAGACAGGAGAGAAAATCAGGCTACAGCTCTCAAATTCCTGTTTTCAGATATGTTCAGCAATGCTTATCATTTCCTGAATAAATTCCTTTTTTGCATGTTAGATGTGAAGTTTATTTTAGAGCAGGTGCTAGCATCCATCACACCATTGTCTCATATTAGGAAACTTCCTCGCCATATCAATGTATAATACACAGTGGTTCTCATAATGGCTAATCAGCAATGCATGCCAATCCATTTAATGGAAACTTTTGAAAATGGCAAACACACAAAACTTTTTTTACCTTCCAGGCAAGCTGTCTGGCTCATTTGTTCCACAGAAAAGGTGAGAGTCAGGTGTTAAGAAGTGGGTCAGTTTGTAGATCTTGCAGGCTGTACTATCCCTACCCCCCCCCACAACAATTTGCACATTCTAGAAGCACTGCCCTTTGGAGGTGCATGGACATTTCTAAATATGTGTGACCTCCCACCCAACTGGCACACAGCTTGCAACATGAGTGCTATAGACTTTACTTGCTGCTGACAATGATAGATATGCATTTCTGTAAGTGTAACCAAAGTATTGAGCCAAACTGTGCCACTACCACAGGATAAGCCAGCCAGTACAAGCCTCTCACTTGTATCCATCCCTGCCTGTTTTCTCAACTTGTCTTGCCAATACTCAAGCACTGGCCATCTGAGGAGCAGTCAGGGCTTCATCCCTCTGCACAATGATGACAGGGCTTTCAAAACCTTTGTCCTAAACTTAAATGATAGTTTCTTTTTATCTTACTTATATGTGAATATATATATATATTTAGTGAGCAGATAACTGCAGCATTCCATAAGGCAGAATTTAGCACTGCAAACTTTTAATTGTAGTAAATGTTATAATTCTGCAAATGGCCAGGCAAAAGCACAGTGAAACAGACAAATCTCAAACCTGCCTGAAGATGCATGCATAAACGCCCAGTAGTAGGGAGACAGTGCCTGTCATATGGATTTCACCTGAATAAGTCTTGGTATAAAAATACACAAGGCATCCTGAGAGGATGAAGTGTCCACTGTTTCAAATACTATAGTAACACTAGTGGAAATGGAGTACAAAGTATTAGGACACCTCCTTTATTCAAGGTATCAAGAAAGACATGTAAATTATTGCTGTAAAACAAATTTCTACACAATGGCACCAAAGTGGACAATGACACACAGTGGGAACTAACTGCAATCTCATCATTACTATTAAACAGCAGTTCTTTCACTCTCTGATAAAATGACTGCCTCAAAACCTCTTTGAAATTTGGATTTTTGGAGGAGTAAAGTATCAGGGGAATTTGAGATAAGTATATCGGAATTTCCTAAAGTAGTTTATCAAATGGGCAAAGAATTCTAACTTGTAAGACCCTAAAGTAGTTTATCAAATGGGCAAAGAATTTTAACTTGTAAGACTTCTACTTATCAGACCTTCATATGTATTTCATGTCCTGGAGAAAAAAAGAACAGACCCCACACTCCTTTCTTTTCTTGTTTGAAATCTCTTCTCCATCAGAGCTTTTCCATAAGAAATGTTTTCCTCTTTTTAATTCATATCCATTAAACATACTAACCTATTAAAATTCAGTTAAAATGTACAAAATAGACAAAAACATGATAATTAATTCATCTTTCTACTTCATTTTCATTCAACATAATTAAACAGAATTTTCTTCTGCTTTTGTTAAACAAAAAAATCTATTTTAAAAAGATAATTTAGTTTCAAACATGCAAGTTAAAAAAGGACAACAAAAACAAAAGATTTCCATCTTTTATTTCTGGTTCATTATATAAATATACTATTTAAAACAGTACAGATAATTTATCCTTTGTTGACCAAGCTATTCCCACTAGGCTTCTAGTCTATTTTCAGTGGAAGCCCAAAGTGGTATTTATAGTACTAGAGGAAATGTGGTTGGGCATCAGGGAAGTTCCTCTATTCATCATTGTTGTAAGTGGGAACTATTTTGCAGGAGCATTTCTTGTTTCCATCCCAGGCACAGAGGAGGTTTGGAGAAACAGGGAGACATAGAGAGAAGGAAATCATGGAGTAGTGAAAGAAATGAAGGAAAAAAACAAATATCAAGACCAGAGAATGTGTGCAGGATTCTGGGGAACTGTTTCAAAGAAACCTGTTTGATGGAGATGAGTCAACAAATGATGGATGTATAATTACAATCCTCCAGTCAGGAGGGTTGCAGGATCATTTACTTAAAGAAATGATGGTGCAGAATGAGCCAGAAAATGAAGGAGATGTTTTCTGGGGGAAATTATGTAGAAAATACAAAAGGAGGATGTAAAGACCATCTTGAAGAATAGTGGTGAGATGGAAAATAAAACATATGCAGAGAAAGTAAAATAAGGCAAAAGCAAAGTAGCAGAAAAGAAGGCAGAAGAAAATGAAAAGCAGAAGTACGTGGTAAGGATTCAAACTAAAGAAGACAAAGAAATGGACAGGTATGAAGTGTGGGACAATTTATTAGCTCCTTTGGGTGTAAAAGCATATGGGGTAACATCATTTATTATTAACAAAGAGACATTTTGTGCCATTATATAGGTTCATAGGTAAGTACTAGGCTATCTGCCCAAGGGCATCAAGAAGCCTAGCCAAAATGTGTTGGCTTTCGCCGCCCCCTTAGATTAGTTCCCTGTGCCTCGGTCAAGCAGAGCCACTGCAGTGATCCCTGGGGTAAATTTTCTGTTTCTCATCCACTCATCAAGGTTTCTCTTGAAGAGTGTTAGTGAGGGGCTCTGCCTAATGTAGACTGGAATCCTGTTCCAAAGCATGGGGAGTCTCTGGGACAGGAATCTATCCCTCCAGCACATCCTATTTATCATTGTGGTGAGGTTTAGATCCCTAGAGCGTGTGGCTCTTGGGGATTTGTTTTTTTTTAGGTGGAGCATGTCCATCAATTCTGGGTTGGACATGGCCTTGTATGTCAGGCAGAGATCACCACTGAGTAAGCGGTATGCAACCGAGTACAGCTGGAGTTTCTTCAGTTGTGCTGCATAGGGCATATGTTTGAGGCCAGTAATCCTCTTGGTGAGGTACTTTTGTAGTCTCTCCAGCTGTTGGAAGTGTCTTGTAAGGTACATCCCAAATGGAGCATTGTACTCTATGATGGGTCTAATGAGTGATGAGTAGAGGGGCACAATAACCTCTTTTGTCCTAGATGTGAACCCTTTTGTGATTAGGTGGGCCACATAGAAGGATTTTCTAACCACCTTGGCAATATGCTTATCAAAGGAGAGATTACTGTCTACTTGGGTCCCCAGATCCCTTATTACATTTTCTGTATTTAGGGGACTACCACATATGTGGTAGTTCGTGGGTACTTTGTTTTTTTCCAAAGGGGATGACTATGCACTTTTTGGCATTTAACTTGAGGCCATGATTTTGACGCCAGATCTGTTGCAGTGAGACCCTTCTGGAGGATGTCTGTATCAGCTGGAAAGTCAATTATGGCCCCCAGTTTGCAGTAGTCTGCAAACTTGGTCAGCCATAGTCCTCCTGTGCTTGCCTATATTTTTGAGAAGTATATACCAAACAGGAGGGGTCCCACGACTGAGCCCTGGGGGACGCCACTTGTAATCGGTTTAGAGTCAGACCTAGAACCTGCATCTCACACCGTGTGGGTTCTATCCATGAGCCAACTGGCAGCCCATCTCGTGATGTAGGGGTTTATGTTCAGGCTAGTGAGCTTGTCTATAATACCAGAATGGGGAATGGTGTCGAAAGCCTTTGCGAGGTCTAGGTAAGCTGTGTGGACCTCCTTTCCCTCATCTAAAGCCTTGGTAACTGTCTCAAAGAAGTCCACCAGGTTTAGAAGGCATGATCTGCCCTTAACAAAGCCAAACTGGGTAGGGTCCAATGTTTGAAGGTTCCCAATGTCTCTGTTAGTGAATTCCATGATGATGCGCTCCATAGCCTTGCAGACCAGGCTAGTCAGGCTTATAAGACAATAGTTCCCAGGGTCCGTTGTGGCTCTACCTTTGTGGAGCAGGATAATGGTTGCTGTGTGCCACTCTATGGGTACGTAGCCTGTAGAGAGGCTGAGTTTGAACAGTGTGTTTAGGTGAGGGGTTAGTTCATTTTGGAGCTCATGTAAGACACAGCCTGGGACACCATCTGGTCCCATTGAAGACGTATTTTTGGCTTTGGATATTTGAGACAGTTTTTTTAATTTGTAATTTTATTTGAGAATATGAAAAAAAAAAGACTGTAACCCACATAGTCTTTATATGATAAAAGCATTTAACAGGAAAACAGAAAAGATTTGCATACAATTTCAAACAGAGGCAAAAAGAGTCTTTAAAAGGACGTTTGAAAACTTTATGTAAAGAAGTACTAGACATTGCAGTAGGAATTGATGGACTGGTGCCTGGGACTGTAATATTATGTTAAAAATAGAAAGAGAAAAATATGCCAATCATGATAAATGTGGTAGGGAATATGGGTGTTGTGAAATACTGAGAACAACCCAAAGTATGTTTGTTTTTTTTTTTGTGGAAAAGAAGTACATTCGATAAATAACTGTGACAAAATAAAATGTTATGTTTGTGGGGAAATATGACATGATGCAAAAATGTGAATTGAAATGTCATAAATGCAACAAAATTGGAGATTACGGGTGGATTGTAAAAATGAAAATAACAGTAAGGATAAAAAAAAAGAAAGAGAAGAAAATGAACAAAGATAAAATTTATAAGCAGTAGAAACAGAAGAAATATTAGATGAGAAAAATAATAATAAAGAGGATATAGAAGAAGGTACCAAAATAAATGACAAAGAAGACATAAACTGGTACATACTAAAGGGAAAAAATGAATTCCACTGGTAAAACGGTAAAAGGCAGAAAAAGAACATGTGAAGGAATAAGTACAACAGAAAAAAGAAAGGAAATGTAAGAAAAATATAATATAATATATATATATATATATATATATATATATATATATATATATATATATATATATATATGGGTTCCCTACATTAGACCGACAGTACACAACACCGACACCCACAACACTAACACCACAAGAATGAAACCACAAAAACACAAAAGTGCACATGCCTGACAAACCACAATACCGACAGTTAACAAAACAAAACGTTCGCCGTTCCACACAACATAAGCACACCAACAACCTAAAAACCTACACTACACCTTACACACAACTATCTATGCACTAACCTTAACCCAAACCGTAACCCTAAGGTCCGTCACTATTGCATACTTATCTTACCCGCACCCTAACCCTAACTCACTTAATCCGCCCCTAACCCTCATGTCCCTCACTATCGCACACTTACCTTACACGCACCCTAACCCTAAATCCCTCACTATTGCACACACACCTTACACTCACCCTAACCCAAAATCCCTCACTATTGCACACACATCTTACATGCACCCTAACCCTAAATCCCTCACTATAGCACACTTACCGAGTCGCTTTACACGTTTTCCATGTCAGTGTTTTCGCTGTCAGGATTCCGAGTTGTCGGTTACCTGCTCCGTTGGTCTTCTGGCATCGGTGATGTGATTGTCAATCTTCCGAGCTGTCGGTCCAACATATGGAACCCATATATATAATATAATATAATATATATATATATATATATATATATATATATATATATATATATATATAAAACAGAAGCCAAAGGAGACACCAAACCACGGCAAATAAAATCATGTAACTTTAATACAAAAACAAGTGAGCGCTTTCGCAGCAAAGCCGCTTCATCAGACAGTTCAAACAGAAATGCATCATCATTTCTAAATACCTACATAGCCAATAGTAAAAAACATTCAATTAAGAACAGCTTCTTAAAGTCATAGCATCTAAATCATTATAACCCAGCTGTGCACTAGACTCAAACATTCAAATATACCATAAAACTTTCATAGCCATAGTAAAAATTCATTATAAAAGTATTCATTTTAAAAATGCAGTGACTTATCTAGGTAGGGGTCTATCCAACAACTTGGGGGGGGGGGGAGTGGACAATTTCTCTTTCAAACCGCTGCCATAATTGGCACGTAGTCTTATGATCCATTCCAGTTCCCTTCCCTCAACTCTGTTCTTAATTGCTCCTCCATGTACCCATAATGTAACAACCTTAATTACCGTGAACTTGAAGGTATGTTCATCACCCATGTCCATAATATGTTTGGATAGTGCATTCGTTGTTACCCTCCTAGAAATGTCATACAGATGATCCCTGATTCGGTCTCGTAGTCTGCGTGTGGTCATGCCCACATAAAAAGCAGTACATTTCACACAATAACTCAGATAAACTAAATGTGTAGTATTGCAATTAGCTGTTAGTTCAAATATAAACTCCCTTCCCACATCTGGATGGTAGAACCTACCTTTATAGTCAAGATGTCGACAGTAATTACACTTATGGCATGGAAAAGTGCCAAATTCATTACCCTTAACCTGATTGTTATATTATCTATCTTGTCTTGGACCACATAAAAGTCTCTTCAATGATTTCTTGTTTTTAAAAACATAACATGGTGTATCCCGTACTAGCTCCCTGACATTTTCATCAGCACACAAAACATTTCAATTATTCTTATATATATCCTGTATAAGCTTAACATTACTGGAGTATGTAATTTGAACTTTCATAAAATTGTATCCCATAGATTTACCACTGACTGTCATTATTGGAAAAATAGGATTTATCTATATCTCCTCTCATTTCATATGTATGTGTTAGTGCTGTTTTCACCTCACCCTTCAGATAGCCTCTCTTCAAAAAATTGTGCTCTAAGTTCTCCAGCTCATCCCTAAATTTGTTATCATTAGCTGTTAGCCTTGATGCTCTTAAAGCTTGCCCTCTCACCACATTTCCAAAAATGTGTCGTGGGTGCATGCTACTTCCTTCAACATAAGTGTTCCTATAACATTCTTTCCTATGTATACTAGTTTCAAACTCTCCCGAAGGTAACCTATCTATTCTAACATCTAGGAATTCAATAGTTTTAGTGGAGCTACAGGCAGTAAATTTCAGGAAGTCAGTACTGTTATTAATTCCTTCCAAAAAATTCTGAAAAGATAGATCATCTCCCTCCCAAAGGAGGAAGAGATCATCAAAAAAACGCCGGTAAAAAATCAGAGTAGAACCCATATGCCCAATAATATTCTCTCTCTCCCATGCTGCCATTACCAGGTTGGCATAGCTATTGGCACAAGGAGTGCCCATAGGTACGCCAGCACACTGTTTAAAGAATGTCTGTTCAAAACAAAAATGAAAATGTTGTTTTCAAGTATGGTTTCTATCATAAAGCATAACAGCTCTATCATTTTCTGTTCATACACACTGTTCTCTCTGAGGTACTGCTTAAGCATGTCTATTCCCTGGTCATTGGGTATGGCCATGAATAGGGCCTGTATATCTAAGGTTGCCATCAGACACTCCCTTGTGGGTGGTCTGTCCCTAATACAAGCATATAGGTCTTCTAGGAAGTGTTTTGTGTCTTTCAAGACATATTTATCCTTAGCCAAAATTGGTTTTAGATGTTCTTCAATATAAATCGATAGTGGTTCTGTGGCCCATCCCTTTCCTGCTGCTATGGGTCTTAGGGGTGGGTTGAGAGGGTACTTATGTATCTTAGGGAGGCCTTGTATGAGTGGTATTACTGGTTCCCTGACAACAAGATAATCATATAATTCTTGTGAGATGGTGCGACATTGCATACATTCAAACAAATCATTACTGATGGAAGAGACACTTTTTTCAACACAATCTCTTGTAATACACTGATATGCTTGAGAATCACTCAACATCTCATACATCAAGTCCCTATAGACATGGTAATCCATCACTACAACCGAACCCCCTTTTATCAGCTGGTCTAATTGATAAAGACATATCTTGACATAGACCTTCTAATGCTTTCTTTTCCCCTGCATTTAAGTTAATGAAACATTTGGATTTCATATTACTATCATGTAACTTATAGATGTCATTCAAGCACATTTTCTCAAAACTTTCCACCACCCCTTTCAAAACCAGTGTGTATCCACTCATTTTTTTAAAAATCCCCACATTCTGCGTTTCCCCAGCATTATTATTTCCCTATTGCAACTTTAGTATTAAACTGCGTACAAACATTTTAAGTTCTATAACATTGTTCTTTAAAGTCATTCTGCTTGCTGGTATATAGGTCATACCTTTATTAAGGACATTGAGCTCCTTCTGTGTAAAAACACATTGTGATAAGTTCCACACTAACGATTGTCCTGCAACTGCCACATTTTCTTCAGAGTGACTGGATTGTTTTCTTCTGTTGACACCTTCCTTTTCATGCGTCCTCGACTCAATGACCTCCCTCAACAATGGGAAGCTCTGATGAGGTACGGTACATTAAGACTATAAGTTGCAGTGCTGTTGTTTATAGTGGTTTATGTATGTAGAGTGGTTATAATGCCTCCATCTTTCCGTTGTGCCCCTCCATATATGGAAGAACTAGTAGATGCCTTCTGACCTGATGTATGTGGTATATCGGAAGTAGGCGCCTTTGTCACTTCCTATGCTGATGCAATAGCACTTTCACAGTTCCTTAAGGTGGAATCAAACTGTTCAATGCTGATGGCTGCATTATTGGAATCATACTTATTGGTTGATTCTTTGTCCCTTTGGTTTCCACCAGTGTTGTTCTCCCTGGGCCATACAAAGACTCGACCAGTAGCGAAATCCTGTGAATCTCGTTGTAATTTCTTCCTTTTTGTATGATAGCAATTGAGTTTCATATGTTATCATAGTATCTATAAGGTGATCCATCTTAAGGTCCACTAGTGAAGTAGGATACTTATCATAGAGGTCAGCCTGGAGCCTACTGATGTTAGTGGCTAAAGCATCCTCCTCTGGTTTAAAATAATCAATGAGGAGGCGCATATAGCTGACACTAGTGTCCAGATTAATGCGTTGCCATTTTAGCAGCAAATCACTGTACATATTCCCATAAGAGGGCATTGTAAGAACATGTAGACCATGGGGAACAATTTGTAGGCCAATACAGGCTTCAAAGTGAAACCTCTGCATTTGGAGTCATTTCAGTTTTCTTACATCATTCTCCAGTTTGAAAAACTCTCTCCTGAGAGCTGTAGAGTCATACTCACAAGTAACATCCATAGTATCTTCAGTATTCAATGGTTTAAAACTTAGAAGTGGGTTTTCTCTCACCTCTACAAAGGCTGAGATATCTCTCTGTCTCAGTCCACGGAGACCTGTGGCATTAGGGTTCTCAGTCATCTCAGATGTTTCAGCATTGCCTTCTGCCATGTCACTATACCACCAACAACAAAATATAAATGTCCAAATCCAGAAGGTAGTGAAGGTAAATCGGTGTTCCAATAAAAATAATAAATAAAACAGAAGCCAAAGGAGACACCAAACCACGGAGCACCAATTTACCTTCACTACCTTCTGGATTTGGACATTATAGATATATATATATATATATATATATATATATATATATATATATATATATATATATATATATATATATATATATATATATATATATATATATATATATATATATATATATACATAGCTAAAGATTGAGGCTTGGTATTTTGACTCATAAACACAAGACGCACTGTTTGATTCACACCTTTGGGAAGGAAATTGATGAGGCTTACACTGTTCTGTTTAGAAAGCTACTCTAGTCATTAGATATGAACTTATGAAACCATGACTCTAAGGAAAAGGGAAAATGAAAATTTTAGAGTGCTTTCTGTAAATGTGAATTGTATTAAGAATATAATAAGAAGAACAGGAATTTTGCAGTGGTATAATACAAATAATGTAGATATAATTATATTAGAAGACAAGATTTTTAACAATTCTATAAAGATTGCAAACAGAGAACCTATGGGGAAGAAAGATAATTTTGGGATTTAAATGAGAGGTATTTTGGAACAGCGGTATTCTGTAGAAATACAGTAAAGATATTAAATGTAACTTTAGCAAAAATGGGAAGATTAACCATTGTAGATTTAAAATTGAAAAGAACAAGTATATAGCTTTATAACATTACGTGCTTATACTAACTGTAAAGAAATGAAAAGCTTATTTCATTAGATTTTAGACAATGTAGTGATAAATATAAATAGTATAATGGCAGGGCACTATAACTGTGATTTAAGAGGCAAGTTTAAAAAGAAAGGAACTAATAGATGTGGTAAGTTAAAACTTTGGAACAAAAATTTCAAGGACTTACAAAAAGGGTATGTGTAGAACTGAAATAAATTAGCATCAAAAGGTTTAGTTACAGGAGAAGGGGAAATAGTTGAAACAGGATTTTCTGATCATCTTGGAATATGGCTAGAGATAAAAGAAAACAAGGAATATATAAAAATAGGCAAAGGAATAAAAAGGATAATTGAGAAAGCATGGAATGAAGAAAGAAAGACATTAGTAATACAGTTATACATACATACACACATACAACTTCAAGCGCGGGCATTAATGCCCTTCTAGCTTGCCAATATACCAAAACACTTGTTTCCATAATAAGTATCCAGGCTGTTGTTAAAAATATCTAAACTAGTACTTCCTTTAATGTAATTTCATAGTCTGTGTCATGCATCAACTACTCTGTCAGAGAACCAATTAGTCCTCTCCTTATTCCTATAGAATCTTCTACACAGGTTGTCTGATGATTCTCTAGTACTTTTTGACAACACCAAATATTCCTAGAGATAGCTGTCTCTAAATGCCCTATATACCTGAATAAGATTTCCTCTTAGATATCTGTAAGAGACACTGTATAACTTCAGATATTTTAGTCTTTCATAATAACTTAAATGTTCACAACCTTGAATGCCCTTGGTATATTTCCATTGTACTCTTTCCAGTTTACTCACGCTTGCTTTCTTATAGGGTTTCCAAATTGTTATTCCTTACTCATATTTGGGTCTAATGTAACTAACAAACAATGTCTTCATCATTTTTAATTTCCTAGACTTTATAAATCTTTTTATACAACCTATACTTCTATAACTATCATTAACCAATTGGTTGATATGACTAGAAAAAACTCATAGCTGGATCCACCCATATACCCAGGTCCTTAAACGAGTGTACAGTTTCAGTCACTGTGCACTGTATTAAATATTCACCTTTCAATTTATGTCTCCCAAATCTTATATGTTTAGTTTTTGATGTGTTTATCAACATATTATTCTTCTGTGCACAGATGGTCAATTTAATCAAGTTATTTTGCAAGCAGATCACCCAATTTCAGATTGTCTACATATAGACTATAGAACACCTCAGATGAAAAAGTTAGGCCTGAAAGATACAATCTAAACAAGCCCAGAACAGAGCCCTCTGGGAGACCCTAACTGTTACCAAGGATTTCACCTGTCCAGTTGCTGTATGATACTTGCCATCTTCTAAATGTAAACCATGCAGCTATCGATCTTATTAAGAGTACAGCAATACCTAGTTGTACTGATTTATTGATCAAAGTTTTGTGTGTGACCCTGTCAAATGCTGAAGTTATTACATTGCAGCACAATTATTCATGCATATCTGTTATTATATTGTTATAGAACATCATGTTAAAAGTGGTAATAGATCTAGTTGCAACATATGCATGCTAATATGTGGTTTCAAGTCCCAACCTATCCAGTTCTGACAATAACTTATACTATATTACCGTCTCCATTATTTTTCCACAATGTGAAAGTAGACTTAAGGGTCTATATGACTCTGGGTTGTCCTACTCCCCTTTCCCTTAAAGACAGGTTTAATAAGCATATGTTTCCAATCTTGATGACTCTCCCATATTTATATGACCTAGTGAATAATAAATATAATGGTACCAAAAGTTCTTGCTGAAGTGTCCTCAGGTCATTGCTACTAATTCCATCTTCTCCCTGTGCTTTGTTTGGATCCAGTTTGTGCTGTTCTTTTGCACTATAATCTAATTTGATTCCAGTATCTAGGGTTACCTGGATGTCACTAAGACTATTTATCTCCCCTTTTGGGGAGCCAAAATGTTTTGCATAAGATTCTATAAATATATCTATAATCTGTTGTACCTGAGAATAAATTTTAGAATCTGCATACAGTATATCAATTTGGATGTCGTTACTCCTTCCACATTTATAAAAAGGCTTCCTATTATGCTCAATATTTTCATATAAATTGTATTCAAATTTTTCTTGATCTTGTCTCACACTATGCTTAATCTGTTTGTCCATCATATTTATTTCAGTTTTCAAAGTTGTAGTTCGACCTCTCTTCAATTTCTTATATTTTTTGTCTCTCACCTTAATCAGATATCTTGTCCTTATGAAAATATATCCCCCTGATGTTGTATGCCTAGATCTTGATGTTAAACATTTTTTTGATTTTTTGCACACAATTTCTTTTTCAAAACTTTCCACATTCCATCTGCAGTTTTTCCACTGAACACCTCACTCCAGTTAGTTTTACATAGTGACTGTTTTGCTTCCATATAATCTGTAATTAACCTTCTGTGCATTGGTTTAGATTTAAGTTTGGCAGGAATTATCTAGCAACAAATTAACCTTTATAACCCCATGATCACTGCACATCAACAGTGGTAAAACTTGACTTGAAGTAACAGCAATTACTTTAGGAACATAAATGTTCTGTGCCCTGATAGTTTTTTTTTTCTACAATTTGAAGCAATTGTTGCTCATGAATATACATTGTGAAATGTCTTTACTAACATTGTTGAATCAATATTATTCTGGTCTGCTTATGGTAAATTTAAGTCTCCAGCTAATATTATTCTTTCCTCCTGTGTTTCATGCAAGAAATGAATGAATTCCTCTAGGTCATCTGCACTTGACTTTGGTAGTCAATGCACTCCAATTGTTATATGTTTAGGGTTGTCTTTATTGTCACATTTACACAGTCTATAGTACTAGTGTTATCACTGAACATGTAATAATTAGGTCTCATAACTATCTTTAATCTGTATCATAACACCTCCACCTGATTTTTTTGTTAGAATGTCTGTTACTGTAAAAACATATATACCCTGACAGAACTGGTTTCCAGTCATTGTTCTTTAACCATGTTTTACAAACAGCAACAACAACATCAATCTTGTGAGATCATAGCACATTTTCCAATAAAAAAAATATTATTAATGCTCAAAGCATTAACAACCATTAGAGGTGCATCAAAAGTTGCTATCTGTGAACTGTTAAATTTTCCTGCCTAGTGTTTGTCAAATATTGCAAAATATCTGTTGCAAAAATTCTCTTCCCTGATCTTGGCAAATGCATGCCATCCTGTCTGAACACTTGCATGCCCAAAACTAGGCTTGGATGCTGTACACATTTCCATTTTTTTTAGAAGAGGACATTTTTCCATGTAGGTATTTACCCAAAAAATCTTTTCATTCACAGTGACCTGACTATCCCTTCTATAGGTGATTTGTGAAAAATACATCCTGACACCAGTACAAGCTATACTATCTAAGAGGGGTGTATGTTCCCTACTAACAGTCAGAGAATCCTTGCAGATGACATAATTTGTACTGACATGAATAAAAATGGATCATATCTTCCTTACACTAAGGCATTCCAAGGCTTGTCTCACATCTACTATTTTTGATCTTGGCAAGCATAAACACTATGCAATGTTCATTATCTTATCTGCAAATATAAGTATCAGTTCCTCTAGTAACTGAATCTCCAATTACAAGAATATCTTTGCAGACCAGCTCTGAAGAATCTTCAACTTCAATAATATTTGCTCTATCAATTGTTACGAAGGATAGATCTTCGTCACCATTAGTCTTATTAATCCAACTGTTTTCATTGTGTATTAAATTCTCATCCAGCTGGCTTTGTATAGCCACAGCTCGAGCCATGTAGTCATCATCTGTCTTTCTCTTCTTTTTTCTTACAGTAATGTTCTTCAGTCCTTCCACATTCAGTTTTGATTTCTTCCTTTTCACCTGCCCCTTGCCTCTTTTTTCTACCCTCTCTTTTGGAAAAATTATGCCCTTTCCTGTAGACTGAAGGTTTTCTGATAGAAAAATGTTATCATTCCCTCATATCTGTGTGTTACATAACAATTCAGTGTCCTTTATACTATGTATTCTCTTTACTTTACAGTCATTAATCAGTTTCTTTTTCTTCTTTGTTATTTGTTGAGAACTTCTTCCTTTCTATCTTTTTTGTTTCCTTCTAAACAAACTGGATCCTCAGATTGCTGAATACTTGTATCCAGAATTCCAAAGTTGTCAGGGGCATCATCTTGTTTCATAGAGGTTGAATGATGTTTGCAGACAATAGATGCATCATTTCCTAAATGTTTTCTATTTGTTCTTTGTCTAACATTATTTAGTTCATCAATCCAGTCATTAATATATGAAACAACAGTTCTCTAAGCCATGCCAATTGCACAAGTCCAATCATTATCATTAAGTCTAGATTTACTTCTAACAATGGTAAGCAAATCATCCAACTTTTGACACGAGGAACACAGATCACCAGTATAATCAGCTGTTACCTTTAAATATGCATAGCATTTATTACACAGTACAAGATATTTCTGCATTAGCAAATCATAAATTGCATACCCAGAACGCATATCCAGCTTCAAACAAATAAAACATTGCAAAAGAAAAGAATAATCAAAATCAGTAAACACAGAAAACAAAGAAAATTTAAATAAATTTCTATGACAGAAAATCATACAAGCAATATATAACTAAATACCAAGGTAAATACAGTAAAGTTGTTCTAACTATTCAAGTTCTGCAAGCTAGACAAAAGCTGCAATTCCTTTATATCACAGTAGCTTCTGCTCACTGTCACTCAAAGTCACACTTCTTTTTAACAGTAAAGGTCAATAAATCACAAGGTAAGATTGTTTAGATATGCTCAGGATGTTTCTCTCTGCAGTCTGTGTGAATTTATATCTTGTGACCAAACCACACCAACTGTGGGTAAACTCAGCATTTCCCACAGCTAGCTGTGGATTATTGCTATAATAAGTAATAATGCAAAATCAGAACATTACATTATTTAAAACATTTTACATTTCTCTGAGTAGCTTATTAATAAATGTCTAACAAATGCAATACTGTGTGTTTTCAATAGTTTGACATTTTAATGTTTAATACTGAGTGAATTGATGTCATGTTGTTCAAACCAAGTAGATCAGTTGTGTTTAACCATAGTTGCCATTTTAATTCCCTAAATTTTATAAGGTTACTCCAATTTCAACCTCTAGAGTTGCTGGGTATTTTTCCAGTATTCCACATTTGTATGTACACTGGCCTGTTCAAACTACCTTGTGTCTGTATAAAGCATTTTTGTGTTCTCCTTGCCAATGTTGTAAAGATGTTCTTGTATTCTTTTGTGAAATGTTTTCTCAGTTTTGTCTGTATAAAAACTGTGACATCCTGAGCAGGCTGCCAAATAGACTAATCCTATTGTGGCACAGTTACTATTGGCAAACCTGATTTTGGTGTTAAGACCTTTGAAAGATTTATGTCTTTATGCGTGATGATGTGGGGGCATGATTTACAAAATCCAAATGGAGTGGTGCCTTTTCTATGCCCAGGTCCATTAGTGTGGTTACTATAGTCTCAAAAATTTGCTTTAAATTGTGTGCTGTCTTGTACACAAATAATTGTTCAGAACCCAAAACTTCCATCAGGGTGGTGTTGGAACTAATAATGCACCAGTTCCTACTGATAATTCTTTTAACATAGGGTGCTACTTCATTATATTCTATGATCAACGCCATTTTGTAATCAGTCTTATCACTCATGGAGTGCTTCTCAGCTACCATGTTTTTCTTTTCTAGATGTAAATCTAGTTCTAGAAGGGGTTAGTGTTGGTTCCCCCATTCAAGTAATATTTCCATACTAACTGTGTTTACAAAATCTACTGGGTAGCCCCTCTGAGTGAACATGTTCTTTAGAACAGCAATTCTTCTTCCAAAGCCTCTTTACTAGAAGTCGTTCTAATGACTCAAATGTATTGTCATATTACAAAACTCATTTTCTAACTCATAGGGTGGTAGCTGTTGTAGTGCAAATAAGAGTTGGTGAATGTTGGCTTTCTGTAAATCTTAGATATGAACCCATCTGTTCTAGATGAAATTAAAGTGTCAAGATAGTTAATACTGTGGTTATTAAATTCCAAGTGAATTTTACAAAGGAAGTAAAAGTGTTGAACTCTTTAACAGATTCTGGAATGAACTCCAAGGGACCCTCCCACAAAATAAAAATGCCATCCAGGTACCGTAAATATGTGTTACAGAATTTGAAAAATTCTGATTTAAAAACATATACCTTCTCCCATGAGAGTAATGCCAAGCTGGCCTATGAAGAGTCACAGACCACTCCCTTGATTTGCTAGGAACAAAAGCACTTATTCCTGAAAATCCTGAATAAAGCATCTGGCTTTCACTGCTCATTTTAATATGCAGATCACTGCAAAATGTTCATCATATTGGTCACTGCTTCAGTAGCCTTAGCTATACGGGTTATATCTTGCCAAAGATTTAACAGCTGGCCAGCATCCAAAGCTTCAGGTCACCTTTCACATGCCCAAACTGTCAGGCAGCACAAGCTGAGCTGAGAGAAAGACAATTTTGGTCACAAAGCCCTTCAGAGCTTAACCGCTATGGAATAGTATGCTCCTCTGAGGCTGTAGAGGATTTACAGTAGGTTGTGCTTTCCTTTACTGGGAAAATAAGTTCTCTTTGGGAAAAAATCCATTTTCTTCACTTTTTGTTGTTATATTACTTTCCTCTTCAAGAAAGTTATTTTAAAGCTAGGAGTGTTGTGTTTTAATGCTTTGTCTCAAGACTGTAACATACTATTAAACAGAGCACTGTTTTTTCTATTAGTTTAAAAGTAGTTTAACATAAATAAAAACATGTTTTTCTGTGGAAAAATGTGTTTCCTTTTTTTCTTTTGTGGGGTGGGCTTTGTGTTTTAAAATGCCTTTTACTAGTCAAAAAAGTAATTTTGTGGTCTGGTAGTGTTTACTGACCATTGCTGCTTGACTTGCCTGAAAAAGAGGTTCCGTTTTTGGCTTGACCATAAAATAAAACAAAAGTAAGGTGAAACACACATAAACTACCAAGCGAACAGAAATATGTTTCAAGCTACCTCGAAGACAAAAGGATGAGAAATCCAGTATTTGCCACTGAATTTTTTTTTTAATGTTAAAAACATTGAGCACTTTCATCTTGTTAATTGCAAAACTTTATCAAAACAAGGTGGATATAACAAGTCCTTCCTTAAAATACATCTGTTAACCAATCACCTTCATAACTTTAACTTATAAAATTTTAAGTAACATTACACCTTTATTTTAAAACATGAAGTGATTGATACAAATACTATAATCTAATGCAAGAACAAAGTGTTCTTAAAAAATATCATGATGGGTACCCTAAAAAAAACACACACACACACACACACACACACACACACACACACACACACACACACACACACACATACACACACAAAACTTGATTAGTTTAATATCATAAAATGAACCTTAAAAATATATTTATGTATATGCAGACAAACAATATTAATATAACAGAAGATCTTGTCCTCTGATTGGGAAGTACAGCAATATCACAACTTTGGTGCCCTCATTTGCAAAACTAAGGTAATAGAGACAGCCTAATTTGCCAAAAACAGTTCCTTATACTCCAGTTTTATCTCCCAGTCACCTCCCCTGGGGCATTGTTATTTTCTCAATAATAAAAAAATTGGATTTTTCAAAAGTGCCACATTTTTCACTATGTTTGAACCAAGCAGGGTTTCTACATCTCATGGAGCTACCATAAGTATATTTATATATTTTGCTTTTAAATATTCTCTCTGTCTTTCCAATGCAAAGCCTTGGGCAGGTGGAAGACTTTGTCAAATAAACTATACCCACAGACTCATAGTTACCGTCTTGTAATTTCACAATGATACCCAAGTCCCTCCCTATTTTAATAGTTTGTCCCTCAACAATATAGGGACAAAATTTACAATGACCACATTTTCTGGCACATCTACCTTGATTTTTATTAAAATTACCTCTGCCAAACTTGTTCTCCAACATCCTTTTTAAATTTTAGGGTGTCTTAAATATAAAATATGGTTGTCCTCCAAAAATATGGGAAATTCTGTTTTCAGTATACCCCAGTTCTTATAAATAATTTTATTAAGGTCCTCAGACCCTGAATTATATTGGATAACTAAGGCCCTTTCATATTTTGAGTTCAAAGTTTGATTTTCACAGTTTTCTATTAAAACAATTCCCTATAACCTAATAAGGGTTTGTATTTGATTCCCCATTTACCCACAATATCCCGACAAATGTCATCAATGAGTTTTAAGGGGTAACCTTTCTCTAAGAATATTGTTTTTAATTTACTAATTTCCTGAACCAAGACTTCTTTATCTTATGTCATATATGCAAGCCTAATACATTGCCCTTTAACCAAACTTTGTTTAAATTTTATGGGATGATGGTGATGAAAATGTAACTAGGCATTGATAAAAGTTGGTTTCCTGTAAATGTTCAACCTATACCCACCATGAGTAACAGAAATGTAAGTATCTGAAATGTTGATCTCCTTTTTGTCAAAATGATGTGTAAAATACACAAAGTTTGTAGTTGAATTCAGAATGCTCATGCATTCTTTCACCATTTCCAATGGTTCATTCAATAAATACGTCTTCTAAAAATCATAGGTGGATATTACAATACTTGTAATGTTCTACATTAAACAGGAAGTCCATTTCCCAATAGGTTAAAACCAAACTGACATAAATAGGGGTGCAAGCCACCCCTATAGCTTCTCCTCTGTGTTGCCTAAATATCGCCCCCTAATAATAGACATAGTTGTTGTATAAAATGAGTTCCATAAAATCTATCAACAGGTAAATATCTTTTCCCTGTAGAAATCCACATCTTAATAAATTTTCATGAAAAACTATAATCCCTCAGTTTTAGGTATACGTGTAAACAATCTTTAATGTCAATAGTTAAAAACCCTATGTTTTCCTCCTATAGACTATTTTCAAGTATACTAAAAAAGTCCCATGAGTATATTAAAAATGTGTAAATGGGGAATAATTTGGGTTTTAATGTTCTATTGACAAAGGCCACCAAAGGGTAAGTTTTGGAGCCCTGTGCAGCTACAATAGGTCTCTGGAAGGGGAGGGGGGTGTTAACATCTTTATGTATCTTAGGAATACCAAATATTGTTGGTATTATATGTGAAGAATTACTCAATAATTTATATACATCAGGTAAAAGTAAGTCCTGGGATAAGTGGTCTAGAAATTGCAAATCAATCTTTTTAGAAGCAAGTACATTCCGAGAACTAACACTATATGTTGTATCATCATTAAAAATCTCATACATTTTAGTACCATAATCATTAATGTCAAAAATAACCACCACCACCCCTGCCCTTGTTGGGTTTCATTACCCTGATGTTTTTGTTTTTTCTAAGGTCATCAAGTAAATTTCTCTCTTTCCTAGATAAATTAAATCTTGCTTTATGACCATTTGAATGGATATAATTGTAAATCTCTAGTTCACATGCGTTTTTCAAAAGTTGCCAACAAAGAGTGGAAGATGCAGTTGTAAACACTTTTCTTTTTATAGTTGGAAACATTGTTCTTATTCAGTCTCACTTACCCCATTGAATTATATAAAATAGTTAAATTAAGTTTCCTAATGAATAATTTACATTCTAACAATGCATCCACAATATTAAATTTCTTTGTGAGTATACATTTAAATCCTTTCTGAAAAAGTTAAAAGTGGGTACAGTTGATGTCCAGGTGGCTGTCACTGAAAATTTTAAATACATCTTTGGTTAACATCACCCCCCACTCCTTAGTAATTATCTCTTCCCTTTCCTCCCCCAGTGTTTCTTCCTGGTGAATTTCTGATTGCCTTGTGTCTGTTGATGTCATGGGGATCAGGATTTCTTCCCCTCCACCTCCTCACTTTGTGCTGCTGTCCTCTGTGAACACCTGAGGGGGGACTAAAGGATCATCGTCCTCATCAAAATCATTGTGTACCTCATTGATATTGTTAAAAATATCATCACCAGCTAAATAACCACTATGGTTATCATTCATGTGGGTTTTAATAGGATATAACTTTTTTTCTTTATATTGGAATAAATCTTGATTCATTTTCTTAATTTTTCTGTCCCTATTGACCTCACATTTTTATCAGTTTTTTTAAACATTATAATATGAATTTTCATAACTTTCAAACAACAAATCTGTGATTTTCTTGTTCAGCAAGTCAACAACCTTTATCAATTCAGTAATGTTTAAATTATTCCATGCATATTAAATAAATGTGTAAAATAACAATAGAATTTACTTTTAATATCTAAACCATTCAGAAACTTGCTCATCTGTAGTCCCTTTGGGACTATCTGTAGTTTAATACAGTCAGACAAATAACTCTTATCCAACTGTAAATTTTTATGTTTTGACAATTTAATAAGTGAATTAAAACAGCAACATTAAGTTTCCATTTGACAATGCATCATTGTGGAAACAGTCTGAATGTCCCTGGGTATTCTCCAAAAGTGAAAAGGTTTTAGTCAGACAGAAATTCATGTCAAACATTTGACCACCAGAAAAAAAATCCCTAAAGACTGCCAATCAGTTCTACAGTACCTATGGGGTTTTAATTGCCTCTAAGTCCACTGCCGTGGGAAACATTCAATCCATCCACCTATGTTGTATTGTGAAATGAACCAATGTCATTGCATAATACCACAGGTTTGAATTGAGTAGTCTTCACCCAAGCACCACAATTGAAACAGTTGAGTGCTCCACTATAAGAAGCATTTACTGTGGGGTTTAAAGTCTTGCAAATGCTCCCAGTAACATTGTCCTCGTGCTGTGTGCTTCTCAATCCACCAGACTGATGCATAAGTATATCAATCAACCTCATTAGTTCACCTTTTACTTTGTTGAATCCGGCCATCAAATTATCTAGTGTCAACTCAAGTGAACTATTACTGTCCAAAATAGTGCCTTCCATCCTCAAGCTGCTAACCTGAAAATACTCCAAACTAAACAAAAGTTGTGTAAAACACACACGTAAACTACCAACCAAACAGAAGTATGTTTCAAGATGCTATGAAGACAAAACGTTGAGAAATCCAATATTTGCCACTGAATCTTTTTAATGTTAAAAATGTTAAGCGCTTTTGTCTTGTTAATTACAAAACATCAGAACAAGGCAGATATAACAAATCCTTCCTTAAAATATATCTGTCAATGAATCACCTTCCTAACCTCCGTAACCTATACAATTTTAAAATCATATTACCCCTTTATGTATGTATGCATGTATTTATTTATTTATTTTTGACATTCGTTTGCCAGGAAAGTCCAACTGTATGGGTGCCCATTTTCAGTGGAGGCCTGGGGAGAAAAGCTCCAGAGACAATTAGCAAAATTACATTAGCTTGTTACACAGCAATATTGAACATTTTGTATTCACAAAGACATTCACATTAACGGATGGAATAAACATTCTTTACATACATTAGATAAAACATTCTTGCACATTAGTTACAGATGATAGATATTTATAAGGAGACTATATACATAAGACATGTGGGTTTTACGATTATATGATTCAGACAGAAAGATTCTACTGGGTAGTTAAGTGAGTTTTGTTTATTATATTGTGCTTATTATGTATGTCTTGTAGTATAGGGTTGAGAGAGGAGAGGAAAAGAAGTTACAGAGGAGGGAAAGTAGGCAGACAAAACGTATGTGTTAGTATAGTGTGGGGTATCACTAGGGAAGAAGCAAAAGGAGATACAAAAGTTAGGAGAATGTATAGTCATGAGGAGTAGATGGGAAATGAGAGGGGATAAGTGGTTTGGTTAAGCAAGAAGAATAGATATGTAGGTTCAGGGTTTAGGTGGAGAGGGACAAAGTATGCTATGTACAGTGAGAAGCAGGAGAAAGGATGATTTGTGTTTCTATAAGGGGAAACAGAAAGAATAGATTTGTTATTTGAAAGGAGGGGAAGAAAGGAGATTAGAATAGTATAGAGTATTGCAGAGTTATATATGGTGGTCAGTGAGGGTGGAAGAAGGTATGTGTGGGTAGTTAATGTTCAACAAGAATGGGATTTAGACAAGACTAGAACATGGGCAAAGCAAGGTGTTGATCAGCTGATTCTTAAGTTGTTTTTTGAAATGTGAGGGGTTTACGGCAGTTATGATAGGTTGAGGGATAGCATTCCAAATTCTGGAGATATAGTTGGAGTAGAGACCGTATCCAGTGCTATTGTTGGATTTGATGATTTGTAGTAGAGATTTGATTGAGGAACAAAGGTCTTGTCTGTTGGTATAGGATTGGAGCAGATTTTAGAGAGTATGGCATTTATCTGCTTGGTGTATCAGGCTGTAGGTAGTAATAAGCTGGGTATAGGTTAAGTAGTTGGGTAATTCTAACCAGTTAAGTTATAGTAATGCAGAGCAGTGGTGGGATCTGTGTTGTGAATTTGTTGTAAATTTGGCTATTTTGTTGTAGTAAGCTTCTAGCTAAATCTGTTTTTTTAGGCTGGTGATAATTGGGGAGGCATATAGCAGAGTAGAGTGTAGATGAGTTCTGGCAATTGTCTGTCTTATAGTGTCAGTGAGGTATGAGTTCATAATAAATAGTGATCCTAGTTTTATGTGTGTCTTTTTGATAATCTGAGATAGATGTTTGTCAGACTTCATCTGGTTGTCAATTAGAATACCAAGCAATCTCATTTGAGATACTGTAACTATTATGGCATTGTTGGAGGAATAGAAATGAAATGAGGATGGACAATCTATGGATTTATTGGGTCTAAAGAGCATTAATTTAGTTTTGTTTGGATTAAGGATCAGTTGTATATTTGTGAGCTAAGATTCTACAACTGAGAAAGACTGTTGTGTCTTTTCTTAAAGTTGTGGTAGGGTGGGTGCAGCGCAGATGAGTCTAGAGTAATTTGTGTACTGAACTGTAGAGGTGAAGTGGGTTGCAGTGTAAAGTTTATTGGTAAATATACTCAAGAGAAGAGGACCTAGAATTGAGCCCTGAGGGACTCCCATGGTGACAGGCAAAAGAGTGGAGAAATCTTGGTGCCATTTAACTGCTTGTTAGGTAGTTATGGAACCATGAAAGAGATTAGCAACTGAGTTTTAGGGAGGATAGTTCAGTAAGGAGTTTCTGGTGGGAGACAGTGACAAAAGCTTTGGACAGGTCTAGGAAGATGGAGGACACTAGTTTTCCTTCATTTCTGTGTTGGTTGATTGTGTTTGTAAAACTTGGAAGGGCAGTTGTGGTACTATGATTGGGGTGAAAACCATGCTGTGTGTTTGTTAGGAGGTTGTTAGATGAGAGATAGTTATTGATTTGGGTGGAAAGACATTTGTCTAGTAATTTGGCTCGAGGACATAGAATTGCTATTGGTCTGCAGTTGAAGAGTTCAGTATACCTGCTTCCTTTATGCAGTGGCATCTTGTATGATATTTTCCAAATTTTGGTAATGTAGTACTCTGGTTAATCAGAATGGTGATAGGATTGGAGATGGCATCAACTGCTAATTTAAGGTATTCTGTAGGTAAGAACTGCAGACAAGCTACACCAACTAGTAAAATAAAAAGTACGGGCGAAGGCAAGTGCAGGCACAAACAAGCAATTTATTTTAAGCGCTTTCCATCAGCCCCAACAGCTGACTTCATCATTATGTTCCTCAATGAATTCTTCTTGCAAAAAGTAGGGGTTGCTATGGGGTCTCCCTGTTGGGGGAGTATAGCTAACCTGGTAATGACTTACTGGGAATCGGAGTATCTCCTTAAGGGGTGATAGGTTCTCGGACTCCTTCATATTTTACACCAGATTCTTGGACAATATTTTCATTCTGTTTAATGGTAATGAAGATGACAGTCAGGTAGTCTTAAACTACTTTAACAACACCACTGAGTTCCTACATTTTACATCTACTTTCAACTGTGACACTATTGCCTACCTGGACATTTGTTTAAACAAAAATTATGTTTTGCACACCTTTACAGCTAAGATATTTCGGAAGAACACGTATTCCAATACCTTCCTGCATTACACCAGCAGTCACCCCTTCCACCAAAAGAGATCTGTCATTAAGGGGAAATTAGTGAGAGCTTCTAGGATGGTCACTTTGGATGAGGAGTTTTTTGATGAGTGTCTGGTTATTAAGAACATGTTCCTCCATAGAGGGTACGCTGTCTCCCTCCTAGACATGCTCATCCAAGAGGTAATAGATAAAAGACACAATAGAGTGTATGTACCACTTTTAAGTGTCAAACCTACGGCTTTTCCTACAGACCCAAGTTTTAACTTGGAGGGGAATGACAGCTTAAATGTCAATACGGATGTGATTGAATGTACAGGCCAGTTGGACACTAATTTGTCTGCGAATTTTATAACCACATTCAGTACATATAGTAAACACTGTTTATCTATTTTGAGAAAAAACTGGGACTTATTTAAGATGTACCCAGACATTCACCAGAAAATAGGTAAAGGCCCTAGAGTGATCTACAGGAAAGGAAAAAACCTTAAGTCACTACTAGAAAAGCAGGATAAGGTAGTGGTAAGGAATTCTGGCATGTGTAAATACCTGAACTGTAATTACTGTAAATTTGTGGATGAAACTAATAGTTTTCATGTAAATGGAACAACTTACAAGTTGAAAGGTAAATACAATTGTAACTCGACTTTTGTCACATACCTAGCAAGATGTACATCCTGCTTAGGGTTCTACATAGGTAAAACTGAGAGAAGACTGCGTGACAGGATGTATGAACATTTATATGCTATAGAAAAGTGTAAACTTGAAAATGGCCTTGCTAAACATATATCCTGTCACATGAACCATAGTTTTAAGTTTATGGTTATTGACCAAGTTAAAGTTGACCCTAGGGGAGGCCCAAGACAGCTTAAACTTGATGAACTCGAGTTAACTTGGCAAGTGAGACTGAATGCTTACAGTTTCCCTGGGTTGAATGACTCCTGTTCGATCAGTAATATGTTAAAACTTAATAGTTTAAAGAGGAGAGCAAACACAAGTAAACTAGAGTCACATTAGTCATTAATTAATTTCATTCTTATATTTACCCACATTTTTTTGTATTTCAACTACCCTACTAACTAGGTATTCATTTTTCTTTTTGGGTGGTTTATGTTAGATGTCTCGGTATTATTATGTACTTCGTACTTATTTTTATTTGTGTTCACCAATAATTTTATGTCTCAATATTTTAAAATGAAAAACTAAAACTTTCGTTATTTTTTAACTATAATTTTTGGAATTGTATTTATTGTATTTACAGGTCACGTATTTGTCCTGTCCTTTTAAATTTCATGTGCTTATTAGCGTTAATTAAGTGGTTTGTATATATATATATATATATATATATATATATATATATATATATATATATATATACATTGTCTTTATATTATTGAGTGTATTTCTGATGAAGTCAGCTGTTGGGGTTGACGAAAAGCGCTTAAAATAAATTGCTTGTTTGTGCCTGCACTTGCCTTCGCCTGTACTTTTTGTATTCTGTAGGTAAGTTATCAGCTGCTAGGGTTATAGGTTTACGTTTGCTGACCATTTTTTTATGGTATTGGTTTGGATGGATTTGAAAGGGAAGGTATCTGGTTTTATTGGATGCTGTTGGGATAATTAGAGGAGCCTTGCAGTTGCTCTTAGTAAGTGATGTTATAGAATTAGTAAAGTATGTGTTAAATTGGGTTGCTATACTGTCTTTATTGCTTGTGGTTGATGGGGTTGATGCCTAAGGTTGGCAAGGCTTGAGGAGTTTTTTTGTAGTGGACCACAATTTTTGTGGGCCGTTTTGGTGTTTTTATTAAATTTCAGTATAGTAGATGTGTTTGTCTTGTTTGAGCTAGATTTTAGCTTTGTTTCAAAGTTGTTTGTAGTATTCTAGCTTGACTTGAGTTTTATTGGTATGCCATTGTATCCGGGCTTTATCTCTTAGTTTAAGTAGTTGTTTACTGTCTTTTGTTAGCCAAGGAGCATATTTTGATTTTACTCTTATGGTTCTGCATGGAGCTAGTTTATTTAATATTTATTAATTTATTGGCATTTGTTTACTGGGATAGTCCACTGGGCCAGTAAGAGCCCATTTTCAGCGGAGGCCCTGGAAGAAAAGCTCCACAAAAAACATAAACATAAGCATAGAACAGGATTTACTATTTTTAAAGTTCCATACAAACATACACTCTACTAACTCTACTACCAACTCAACTAACATTTCCAAATCATCTCCTACTCTCAACTCCTCTACCACTTTCTCTCTTACAGCTGTACCCAATAACTATGTAAAATCCTTGCTCTCTAAACTTAAACCCTGCTCTGCTTCTGCTAACAACCTGCTTCCCTATTTCCTACAAATTGCTGTTGAATCTCTGGCACTCCTTTTATTAATCCTAATAAATCACTCCATCTCAGAATCTAAGGTGTCATCTATCGGGAAAGAATTCTATACCCTACCCATTCACAAAGGAGGTAACTCCACTGACATTACAAACTTCAGACCCATCGCAATCCTCTCAACACTTTCAAAAATACTGGAAAAATGCATACACAAGCAAATTATGAAATACCTTCTACAGGAAAACTTGCTCACTCCTACAGAGCATGGGTTTAGTCCTAAACATAGCACTAAAACTGCCCTTATATCCTTCATTAATACTATTTCTCTAGCCCAAGACAATAATAAGTTGGTCTCCTGCCTATTCCTTGACCTTTCAAAAACCTTTGATACGGTCTCTCACCGTCTTCTGCTGAACAAACTGGCTAACCTAAAATATTCCTCCTCTACTACTACCTGGTTTTCCAGCTATCTCACTGACCATCTACAATCAGTGAGATCAGGTATGTCCCCTCATCTTCCTGTCAAAATGGGAGTCCTTCAAGGATCTATCCTTGGCCCATTACTATTCAATATATTCACTAATCTACTCTACACCTCCTGTCCACAGTCATCCCTTGTACAATATGCGGATGACTCCACCATCATCACTATTGCAGATACTCCCACTGACCTTATCGCTGCAACTCAAGCATCTTTTAACTCAGTCGAATCCTAGCTCTGTGACAACCAGCTAATTCTTAACCCTAAAAAGACAAAACTCTTACTATTTCTCCCAGAGAACTTCACCCACCTTAAATCTACTTTTTCTGTACTGTCCCTCAGTAACACCCCCATTAATGTTGATCCCAGTACAACACTACTAGGAGTAATGATAGATGACCAACTCAAGTTTGACCTACATGTAAACAACTGCATCAAAAAGACACACCAAAAACTTGGCCTTCTTTATCGAAACAAAACGTTTCTAACTAACAATGCAAAAATAACCCTCTCTCATGCATACCTCCTACCTAGCCTTCTATACAGCTGCTAAATTCTTACCAAACTTAACTCCACACTACTAACTAAACTACAGTCTACCTCTAATAAGGTTGCCAGATTCGCTGCTCACCAAACTTATAAATCACATCATTGTCTTTCACTAAGATACCCAAACTGTCTAGAATTACCTCACCAGCTTCTACTCTCTCAACTACAAATAATTCACTCTATACTACTCCTGAAATCCTTCTGCCCTTGCCTATCTACCCTCATCTCTCAATATTCCCTCACTAGGTCCCTACATAGCTCTGACCTTAACCTACTACAAATATACAAACATAAGACTAAAATTGGCTGCAAACTCTACAGCTACAGTCCTACCATATCATAGTTTCATAGGTTCATAGGTTGGTACTGAGCTATCTGCCCGAAGGCATATATTTGCCCAGCCACATTGTGCGCTATTCACCACCCCTTTAGTAGTTCCCTAGACCATTGTACTAGCAGCTAGTACCCTTGGCCCCTATCTAGTAGTGCTGTTGATGCGATCCCTGGTGTGAACTTTCTGTTACCCATCCACTCATCAAGGTTCCTCTTGAAGAGTGATAGTGAGGGGCTCTGTCTTATGTAGATCAGGACCCTGTTCCATAGTAAGGGAAGTCTCTGCGAAGGGAATCTATCCCTCCAGCATGTTCTATTCATTGTTGTGTTGAGGTTTATATCCCTAGAGCGTGTAGCTCTAGTAGATTTGGTTTTGCTAAGATGGAGCATATTCAACAATTCTGGGTTGGACATGGCTCTGTACGTTAGACAGAGATCACCTCTGAGAAAGCGGTATGCAACAGAGAACAGTCTTAGCTTTTTCAATCGTGCTGCATAGGGCAACTGTTTGAGGCCAGTAATTCTCTTGGTTAGTTACCTCTGTGGTCTCTCCAGCTGCTGGAGATGTCTAGCCAGGTACATTCCAATTGATGCATTGTACTCAATAATGGGTCTGATGAGGGAAGAGTAGAGGGGCACCATTACATCCTTAGATCTTGATGCGAACCCTTTCATGATCAGATGGGTCACATAGAAAGATTTTCTAACCACTTTGGCAACATGGTTATCAAATGAAAGCTGGCTATCTACTTGGATCCCTAGATCCCTTATTTCTTCTTCAGATTTCAGGGGATTACCTCCTATGTTGTAGTTTGCGGATACTCTGTATTTTCCAAAGGGGATTACTACGCATTTTTTTGCATTTAGCTTGAGACCATGGCTTTGACACCATGCATCAGTCTCATTTAAGCCCTTCTGGAGGATCTCCATGTCGGCCGAAGACTCTATTATAGCACCCAGTTTGCAGTCATCTGCAAACTTAGTCAGCCACAGCCCTTCCATGCTTCCTGTAGTTCTGAGAAGTATATGCCAAACAGGAGGGGCCCCAGGACAGAACCCTGAGGCACACCACTCATTACTGGTCTGGATTCGGACATAGATCCCACTACTCTTACTTTATTGGATCTGTCTGAGAGCCAGTTTGCGATCCATCTTGTGACATAAGGGTTTATGCCCAGGCTGGTGAACTTATCAATAATACCCAAATGGGGAATGGTGTCAAATGCTTTAGCAAGGTCAAGGTAAGTCGTGTGTACCTCCTTTCCCTTATCTATAGCCTGAGTAACTGTCTCAAAGAAAGCCACCAGGTTCAGGAGGCATGATCTGCCCTTGACAAAGCTGAACTGTGTGGGGTCCAGTGACTGGAGGTTCCCAATCTCTCCATTTATGAGTTCCATAATGATTCGCTCCATAGCCTTACAGATCAGACTGGTCAAGCTTATTGGTTGGTAGTTCCCAGGGTCAGTTGTGGCCCCACCCTTGTGTAGCGGGACCACTGTTGCTGTGCGCCATTCTCTGGGCACATATCCTGTGGAGAGGCTGAGACTGAACAGGGTATTAAGATGTGGGGTTAATTCCTTTTGGAGCTCGCGTATGACACAGCCTGGGACACCATCTGGTCCCATGGAGGCAGTGTTTTTAGCTTTAGATAGAGCCTTGTTAACCAACATATCAGTAATAATTGGACTTACACAATCTCTTGGAATGTTAATAGGCCCTGTAGGTGGTGGTGGGGGGGGGAGAAATTTGCACTGAACCTGTCAGCCAAAATTTTGGCAATGTCAGAAGGGTCAGTGTATTTTGTTCCATTTTGTACTTGCTCAGAACAGACCTAAGCGTTGCCATTTAGGTTTTTGATGTAGCCATAGAAGGCCTTATGGTTATCCTTGGCATCCTTTGCAACTTTCTTTTCAAAATTAGCTTTATTTGACTTGATGAGGGCCCTCAATTTCTTACTAATGCTGATCAGGGATGATTTTTCTACTTGAGATTTGGCCTTTTTTTGTATAAGTCTCCTCCTTTTATTGTAAAGTTTGCTTATGGCCGGGGTCCACCAAACTAGTTTCTTCTTGCTTGAGGAAGGAGTCTTGGTTTTATTTGGGATAGCATGGTCCATGCAATCCTGAAGATGCATATAGAGTGCCTTGGTGTAGGATTCCGCATCCTGGATATCATTATCCTTCTGCAAGGGAATAGTGAAGCTTTCCACTTCGGATGCAAGTAGTTTGAAGTTTGCTTTGGAAAGGTTTTTGACTATGTTTTTTTTGACTGGGGGAGGTGGAGGGGTGAGGATGTCCGGGGTTATCAGTTTGTGGTCAGATCTGACCAAGGAGGGAGTGATAACGGGTGAGTTACAGTGGGCGCCCATATTTGTGATGATTAAATCGAATATGTTGTCCCCTCTAGTGGGGGAACATACTAGTTATTCAAGGGCATTTGAATTTATAAATTCTATGAATCGCTGAGCATAGGAGTTGGAACATTGGTAGTTGGTAGTTCACCCAGTCTATACCAGGGTAGTTGAAATCACCCACGATTATGGTGTTGGGTAGGACCTTTATATTTTCCAATGTCTCAAGGAATGCAGAGTGAGCATCTTGGGACATGGTGGGTGATTTATAACCGGCTACAACTTGAAATGTGGTTTTGCCTGCTGATAGTTGCGCATGGATGATCTCTGGGGCATCATGCTGCGCTACTAACCAGGAGATATGGGTATCCTTGATGAATATGGATACACCTCTGCCCTTTGTACTGTGATCTGGTAACTGAGGCCGGAAGGTATGATATGAATTGTAACCTGGCAGTGCTGGGGTGCTCTCTTGAGCCTTGAACCTGGTTTCCGTCACTGCACAAACATTGATTTTCTCCATGCTGAGGAGAGCCTCGAGTGTGTGCATTTTGAGGTTGAGACTTCTGGCATTGAGTAGCATTACCCTTAGTTTTTGGTTACCTGTGCTGGTTACGGTGGTTGGTTTGTCCTTTGAGCCTTGCCTAAAAAAGGCACTATGGGGGCGGCAAGAGCCTTGGCCAGTATTCGAAAACCTAGGTGTGACAGGTGCAACCCATCTCTGGCAAAACAGCGAGGCTTGTCTATCATGTCATCCCAGGCAGACAGACACTGGATCCCCTTAGAATCACACCAGAAGCTTAGCCAATTGTTGAAATTGATCATTTTGTCTTTGTATTGTGGTATCATTGTAGGTGAAGGTAGTATGCTACTCAGGGTCAGGTTCATACCAGCTTGGGCTACATGATCAGAGAGCTTCTCAATGTCTCTTTTCATGTAGTCCAGGGAGGTACGTCTTAGATCATTCACACCAACATGTACAATGACAGCATCATACTTGTACTTGTTCTGGAGTGACCTAAGTGCTTGTGTTTATGTGGCAGATCCGAGCACCCGACAGGCAGCTGACAGTAACCTTCTCCTTGTTCAGCCTGGTGAGTGGAACATCCGTGTGCCTTACTATAAAGTCTCCTATTACTAGCGTGTTAGGTATGGTGTTTTGCCTTAAGGGCTGTTGTGAGGCACATTGCTAAGGTGAATTATGTGTTTTCTGGCTTGTGTTTGGGGGAGCAGGTTGCTTGCTTGTCTGCTTTGGAGGGCACTGTTTCTTTTTCAGATTGGTACCTAGTGCCTCCGAATATGTTTTTGTGTATTTATGCGTATGTTTTGCCGGTGCTTGTTTTGTAAATTCATGTGTGACAGGTGGTGTGATGCAAGTGCGTCCCTTATCCTCTTGACTGTCTGTTACAGTTATGGGTTGAGAGCGCTTAGCCTCCAGTCTGGCTGTGTATTTGCATCTCTCACAAGTGTTTGTGTCTAGAGGTAAGAGGAGAGGGCTGTCTGTATACATGAGGCAGTTGTGACATTGCCTCAGGATGCCCAATTCCAACCAGATGAACTGGAGAGTACACCTGAAGCTGACCTCTGGACATGCTTTGAAGAGTAAATTGAACTTAAGCCCTGTGGATGATCGGGGGTCTTATGCTATATTATAATAGTGCTGTCTAGGAAATTTGGAGAATAATAGTGCTGTCTAGGAGATTAGGACAAGTACTGATTTCTGTTTTGCAAGTTCTGCAATAAGAGCAGCTGATCTGACACACTTGAGTTGAGGCTTGCCTAGTTCTAAGGGAAAATTTACAGAGCAGACTTTGTGGGGCCGGGAATAGTATACCCCAACTAACCGGCGCTGCCCGACGCTGCTCTGTGCGCAAGACCACACAAAAAGAGAGTTGCCGGGTTTTTCCTCTAGATAAGTAAGGAAAGTGAGTACAAGAGATGTTTTTCTCTAAGCAAGTGAGAAAAGTAAGTACAAAAACTGTTTTCCTCTAGGTAATGAGGAAGATAGAGTGCTATAATAATTAGTAGCTTATTTAGTGCTTACAAGTTCTGAACAAGTGGTGAGCATGAACAAGCAAATTTAAGTGCTAAAACTAAGAATCTGTATCTGCACTAGATGAGTTACAGGACAGAAACAAGTGCAAATACAGGCTTTCAAATCAGAAAGTAGAGAGAGATGGAAGAGATTGCCCAAACGGCCAATAACTACAAATTCTGGGCCAGAACCACTACTTATGTGGTAGACAGGTTACCTAGTGCTTACCACTCCCACTGATAAGCTAGACGGCTTCCCTCCAACACATAAAGGCTTGGGGGAGTCAGAAGCTTACATACAGTCCTGGATACAGCAAATCTGTATCTGGAACACTAGTTACAGGAAAGGTAGGAAACAGGCTTACAGTTTTTTTTTTTTTTTTTTACAGAAAAGTAGCAAAAACAGTAGTAAAAAACAATTCACATGCAGTGCAAGCTAGCACACTTGAGTATGCAGCAATATTAGACCAAACACAGTTTAAAAATGCAATTAAATTAAAAAGGACTAAAAGCAAGTGCAGAAAGAGTTTATTAGGTAGAATGTGGTAAAGAGATGGGATGGGGGAGTGTCCCAGATCAAATCTACAGTGGGGCGGGCAACTGCAAAAGCCACCAAATTTAAACTACAAACCAAAAATAGGGAGGGTGGGTGAGACAAAACAGTTTCAACAGAGATCTAAGCAAAAACTAACAGTACAAACTTTAAAACCAAAAAAATATTCTCAGCTCTATATATTTGCTGATCAGTCTCTCAGAACAGTGAGACAACAGTTTCAACACAGATCTAAGCAACAATTAAACTCTATAACCAAAAAAATATATACTCAGCTCTGCATAATTGCAGATAATATGTAAGGCAGTCTCTCAGAACACAGGTTCCAGCAATTTGAATGCAGCTGTTACTATGCCATTGCCAACTGAAGACACAGCAGAAAATGGGGGTGGGGTGGGGAAAACAGTTTCAACAGAGATCTAAGCAAAAAATAACAGTACAAACTTTAAAACCAAAAAATATTCTTGATTGTCTTTTTGTTGTTTTGTCTACTCTCATTGCAGATTGTATTATGTGGGTGAAACTGTGCAGGCTAATGAAATTAGTGGGGGTTTCTGAGTTGCAGGAAAACCAGCTGGTGTTAAAACCACCCATTATGATGGTTTCTTGAGGAAACGTTAAGGATGTCCAGTGGAGAATATCCTCTATTACAGTGAGTTTATTGTCAGAAGGAATATAAGCATACCTTTCAACTCTACAGATTTTCACAGAATGTCCAGATTGTTATCTTATATTTTTGGTCTATTCCTCATAAAATTTGTGGTTTTCTGGCAAATCACTGGGATGATCTGAGGAATGAAGTCACTAAATAATGACATAGAGACCTATGACTTAGTTTCCAAGCAATCAGTGATCCAATAGTCCAGGATCTATTATCCCTTCACAAATCAAGCACTCCCACAAATACCAGAACAAGAAATCTAAACCTGCTTCAGCAGATAAATAAAATAAGGTAGACAGATTTCTTACTCAGTGTCTTCCTCATCTCTGGAATAAACTCTCCTTGCAGATATAGCAGTGTCATACACTATCTTCCTTCTCATGGGGCCTGGATAATTTGATTGGTATTCATAATTCTCCCTGGGCATTGACTGACATCACCCTCATTGAGAAGGATGTATGGTCTAGAGTGGGAAAAAGAAAATGTCTGCAGCTCTGAACTTCCTATGATAATGTGCATTCAACATGTTCTGCAGTTATCTGTATGGACTATGGTGTCCAAGATTCCTAAAGACAGAATAGTGGTGTTAGTAACAGTATTTGCAAAGTGTGGTTTACCTGAGCAAATTGTCAATCGACAATGTCCACAAACGAGATCAAGAAATAGCAGGATATTCTTAATATAAACTAAAATTAAACATGTAATTGCTATATTCAACCACCTAGTCACAAATGGTATGGGTAAATGATTTATACAAATGCTCAAGGAAAAGGTCAAAGCTATGAACCCTGTGCAAAGTCACAGACAAACACACACACACACACACACACACACACACACACACACATATATATGTATATATATATATATATATATATATATATATATATATATATATATATATGGATCTCCTTGACTTCATCGACATGCCGAAACACCGACGCTAAGAAGACTGACACGAGAAGACCGACGAAACAGATGATCGACAATGTGAAATCCCGACAGCCGAAACACCGACATGGGCAATGTGTGAGCGCGAGCGGACAGGTAAGTGTGTGCTAGTGAGGGATTTAGCATTAGGGAGTGGACAGGTAAGTGTGTGCTAGTGAGGGATTTAGCTTTAGGGAGCGGACAGGTAAGTGTGCGATAGTGAGGGATTTAGCGTTAGGGAGCGGACAGGTAAGTGTGAGATAGTGTAGGATTTAGGGTTAGGGTGTGGGAAAGGTGAGTGTGCAGTAGTGACGGACTTTAGGTGTAGTGGCGGGTTAAGTGAGTTAGGGTTAGGGTGCGGGTAGGGTAAGTGTGCGATAGTGACGGAATGTAGGTTTAGTGGCGGGTTAAGTGAGTTAGGGTTAGGGTGCGGGTAGGGTAAGTGTGCGGTGGTGTCAGACCTTAGGGTTAGGGTTTGGGTTAGGGTTAGTGCATGTATAGTTGTGTGTTATGTGTAGTTTACATTTTGTGTGTCGGTGTTTTGGGTGTCGGTGTTATGGTGTTCGGTTTTGTGAGTTGTCGGTTTTGTGCGTTTTCGGTGTTTTGGTGTCGTTGTTTTGAGTGTCGGGTTTGTGGCGTGTCGGTGTTGTGATAGGGATCTATATAGATATATATATATATATATATATATATATATATATATATATATATATATATATATATATATATATATATGCATATTTTTTCTTTTCTTTGCTTATTGAAATGCAGCGCCTTTTATCATCAGTATCACCACAGCTATGCTATTGCTGTTCCTAAATTGGATATCAAGCTCCAGAAATTACATAAAATTAGACAAGTGTAGAAGAGGTCAAACCTATAACTTCAACAGCTGGGAGTATAACTTTAAGGGACCATGGACTATGCTTGTACTAAATAACAAGTTGGCCAGAACAACTGTATTACAAGGGCTTGAGAAGTATTATGTTGGAATGGTATATGAAGACGACAGGAAAAGACTTATTAGAAATGCACCAATACATATGAGACAAAAGTTACTACAAGACAAGTGAAGTGTGAATACTCACCTAGTAAGCATGACAGTCCCATGAAAGTGGTTGTCACTACTCAGTCATTAGCAGTGATTATTTACCCTTATTATAAGATACATGTATAACCAGTTCAATGAAAAAATATTTCAAATCTTTTTCTTATATTCATATAGAAATCAGTCATAATATTTACAACTGTCAAACTGAACCAAATTCATAATGTCCATCAAACATTTTCAAAAAAGATAGTTTCAGCACTACGACAGAAAGCATTTAGATTATGACCTGCTAATGAGTTTCATTGTGAAGGTTTGTGTTTGACCCATTCAGTCTCCACATACACACATGATACTGAAAAAGTTACTCAACTACCCACAGGTTCATAGCTTCATAGGTATATACTTGGTTAACAACCACTAGGGCCTTTATAAACCTAGCCATGCAACCCAAATGTGACCCAGAAATTTGATTTATAAAGGTGGGGATTAACTGACTATCTCTGTCCATCACAGACATAGGAGCCAGAGCAGGGGTGAATTTCTGATTGCCCATCCATTGGTCCAAGTTGTAATTAACTAAGGATAGGGAGGATCTCTGTTTCCCATGGATTGGGAGCCTCTTCCAGAGAATAGGAATTCTCAGAGTAAAGCATCTATCTCTCCAACATGTCCTATTTATGTCGCAAGTAAAATTTATGTCTTTTAATCTAGCAGTTCTGATGCTGTTTGTTTTGCAGATTTGTAAAAGACTCATCAGAACAGGGTCCAGGGATGCCCTGCTTGCCAGGCAAAGATCACCTCACAGATGTCTGTATGATACTGAGCAAAGAGAAAGGGCTTTGAGGAAATCAGTGTAGGACATTGTGTTTATTCCCTGTATTCTTTTCCTGTATTTTTTTTGTAAGGAACCTATGTGGATGTTTCAGTTGCTTCATGTGTCTTGTCAGGTACATACTAAAGGGGGCATTATACTCTATGATGGGTCTGATGAGGGCTGAATAAAGTGTTATGATGACTTCTCTGGATGTCTTGCTTTGCTTATAAGTTCATTAACATAGAAGGATTTTCTTACTACTTTGCACATATGCTGGTTGAAGGCGAGGTTCTATTTACATGAGTTCCCAGATCCCTGACTAGTGAATCAACTTTTAAGGGTGTTTTATTGATAACGTAGTTACTCGGGGAGGTAGACTTCCCAAATGGTACTATAATGCATCTCTTGGTATTGAGTTTTAAGTCATGGCATTATCATCAAGCGTTTGTCTGTATTAGAGCTTCCTGACTGGTGTTCTCTTCTTGGGGGGAGTCAATGACTGCTTCCAGTTTGCAATTGTCTGTAAAACTGGTCAGCCAAAGACCTTTGACATTGGCTTTGACATCTGAGAAGTAGATGCCGAAGAAGAGTAAGCTCAGCACAGAGCCCAGAGGGAGTCCATTGGTGACTGGTGTCTTTGTGGAAGTGACCAATTCTAACCTCCTGGGTCCTATCGGTGAGACAGCTAGCTATCTAGCATATTATAAGGGGGTTTATAACTAGTTTTATAAGGTTTTTGTCAATGCCTGAGTGGGGTATTGTGTCAAATGCTTTTGCCACTTCTAGGTAGGCAGTGTGTACCCTTTTCCCCTCATCCATTGCCTTAGTGACCTTTTTAAAGAAGTCCACCAAATTCAGTAAGCATGACCTTTCTCTGACAAAGCCAAACCTTGATGGATGCAGTGTCTGGAGGTCTCCTATGTCCTTGCTGATAATTTCCATGATAATTCTTTCTGTGGCTTTGCAAATAAGACTAGTCAGGCTAATGGGTCTGTAGTTTCAAGGCTCTATTGAAGGTCCTCCCTTTTGAATCGTGGACAACCATCACAGTCCTCCATTTATGTGGCACAAAGCCTATTTTCAGACTTTATTTAAATAATGACTCCTGGGGTCCTGATAACTCATATTTTACACTATTCAGAAGGCATCCTGGGATGTTATCAGGGCTCACTGAGGCCATATTCTTGGCTTTAGTGAGTTCAGAGAGTAAATTCTCCCTAGTTATAGCTGTAGGGGTTATATTTGAGGCTCTTTTTGATGAGAGGGTTGGTATTGAGAGAGAGGTAAAGCTGGAACTGAATTTGTCCACTAGCAGGTTTGCTATATCACCAGGCTCAGTGAATGTGGTACCATTAACCACCAGTTCAGTACATTGCTGTGCCTGCCTTTGATGGTTTTGATATAGCTGTGGAAGGCCTTATGGTTATCTTTCACCTGGGGTGTTATCTTAACAGGAACAAACAAGAGCCAGCAACAGGTTCCCAAAGGCTTTAATGAAGTAAAAGTAGTGTCAAAGACACAAACACTCTCCAAACAGAAAAAACCTCAAACTAGTTTCGGTGTAATACCTTCTTCAGTGAGGATAACAGCCATAATAATTCCATAAGAAATGCTCCTTATATATACATAATTAATTAATCAACCAATGACCAAATGGCTACCAATTAATTACAAAGTCAGATTTAAAGACATGCATCACCCTGAAACCTAACTAATAAGTAGAAATTCATGAAGGCACAAACAGTGCATGAATAATACATTTTGAACAAAAATATAATGTCAATGACAATAATATATGGCCAAGATGTGGTGTAAAAATAAATAATAAGTGTATATATATTAATATATTACAAATGGTCATTCAAACCTGGAGAAAAAAGAGCTCCCAGGTGAATGATCCAATATTTCTCTTTCATACTTAAAACACTCTGCCAACCAGTCTGGTTGGACCTGTTACCCTGTACTTTATCAATGACACAAAATATGAATTTGGCGGATGGATGCTTAACAGTATGTTGATATAATGCATTACTGATTTTGTGAGTCCGAATGTCACTACGATGTTCTCCTATTCTGGTTCGGAGGGACCTTGAGGTTTTACCCACATAAAAAGCTTGACACTGACATATAGCTAAATAAATCACCCAGCATGTTGAACAATTGGCAAATATCGTATTCCAAATATCTTACTAGTATTGGCACTGGAAAATTCCTTAGTTTTATTAATACTAATACAGGAAGTGCAATGACCACGGGAAAGTCCCCAACAACTCATCACCAGTAAGGGTAAGTTGTCTGTATGTTGCACCTCCACTGTCCTGATGTTTATAATGAGAAAATAATGTGCCCAAAGTTTTGCCCCTCCTGTAAGAAATAGAACATTGGTCAGTCAAAATATGACGAAGATGTTCATTAGCCAAAAGTATATTCCAATTATTGTTCAACACACTCCTGATCAATTGGTGATTTTTCCCAAATGTAGTAATGAATCTGATGGTATCACCTTTAACAGTATCCCTACTCTGATATTTTAAAAGATCTGATCTAAACTGCTGGTCTGTCCACAACCTGGCACTAGATATGTCCCTGATGGAATAGCCTCTATCAAGAAATCTATGATTTAAATCCTTGATGGCATCTTCATGATCCTGAGGAGATGAATTAATACGTTTAAGATGCAGATATTGTGATTTAGGGATGTTGCGGATGGTGTGGCGTGGGTGCATGCTTGACGAATGAAGTAACGTATTGAATTGTGGATACTTCCTATGTATTTTAGTGCTTAGGGTATTATCCTCATTCCGATATACCATGACATCCAAAAAGTCAATGGTAAACTTATGGTATGTTATAGAGAATTCAATACCCCAAACATTGCTGTTCAAATGTTCCACAAATTCCATCAAATAGTCAACATCCGCACGCCACACCATCCAACAATCATCAAGATAACGTCTCCAAATATCCATCTCCTCTAAGTAAATGTTGTGCAAAGGATCATATATGAGACATTCCTCCAGGTATGCCATAAAGAGGTCAGCATATATAGGGGCAAAAGAAGCCCCCATAGCTGTACCTCTAAGTTGCCAATAGCAATCACCCTGGAAGAAAAAAACATTTTTATTCAGAACATGCTCTGACAAACATACTAGTAGCGTGTTAAATCCAGGTGGGTATAGATCAGATCTTTGAAGCCAATAATCTAACGCCTGTAGGCCAGCCCAATGGGGAATACTCGTATAAAGGGATTTCACGTCTAAAGTACACATTATCCATTCTGGATCTAATTGTGTATCAACCATGATGTTTAAAAATTCCGTGGTATCCTGTATACGAGCTCTGACCATGGGCAATAGTGGCTTCAGATATGATGTTAGAAAAACCGATATAGGTTCTGTAAGGGATCCATATCCAGACACAATAGGTCTCCCAGGAGGAGCACTGAGAGATTTGTGAATTTTGGGTAACAGATAAAGAATCTGCTTTTGTGGATCATCAACTTGAAGATGACTAGCAGTTTTGGATGAAATAATACCTTCTTGTACTGCTTGTTGAATAAATGCGTCAATGTCTTGTTTAAACTGGGGTGTGGGATCTATCCTCATGTGCTTATAGCACTGGGCATCAGACAACTGTCTTAATCCTTCCTGTACATAATAGTCATTATTCAGGACAACCACCGCACCCCCTTTATCCGCCTGGATGATAACAATATTATGATTTTGTCTCAATTCAAACAAAGCTTCCCTCTCTGAAGGTGTGATATTGTCCTGGGCTATATTAATATTAAAATTTGGAAAATGTAGGTCCCTCAAAACAGCTTGTTGGAAAATCCCAACATTTTTATTCATTGGAGGCTGGAATGTTGATTTTTTAAAAGTAAAATCAGTAGATCTTTGAGTGACAGGATTACTCTGATCATGAAAGAAAATTTTTAAATTCAACTTTCTGCAAAATTCAATAACATCAACCGATACTGAATAATGATCTGAGAAAAAACTTGGGACAAAACCCAATCCTTTATTGAGAATGCAATGTTGTTCCTTAGTAAGTATATGATCAGACAAATTTAGGACATTATCAAAAGGTTGAACTATTTGTTCAGCAGTGCCTGAACTAACCCCGTCATAGAGTCTGTATTTGTATCTGCTCTTATGCTTCCTACCCCCCTCGGGATTTCCCAACATGTCTAAAGGGAACTTGGATTGATTTTTCTTTTTAACAGGGGATCTGACACTGGTGCCTCCCTCGCTGTCAGTGTAGGATGACTCCTCTCCTGTTCAAGGCCTATTTTCATAAAGGCTTGGCACCTAGAGGCCTTCGTATTAAGTTACGTCCTCTTGTGGGTAGATCTGAACAGAGACTCACAGAGGAATGGGATGATGCCCTAAGGAAGGGTTCAATGGTATTTGTGAAGATCTTATTGGATAATTATGAAAGAACAGTAGACATTTTGCTCAAGGAGGTTAAAGATCTAAGTATGGAATGCCAAAAATATAAGGATAGCAATAAATATTCCAGTTGTGTTGAGCGGTTGTCTAAGGAACTTACGGTTTATGATAATGTGGTGAAGGATAGAAAACTTAAAAAATTTTCCAGGGATATACAGGATTATGAGAGAGGTCAACCATTTCAGGTTCAAAGGACTGTTAGATTCAGGGACGCGGGATCAATGGTAAATGTGGGTAAATCTAAGAAAAGACCTAGGTCCGTTTTAAAACATCATGATTCCAGTTATACTAGTACCTCAGGAGAGGAGTCATCCTACACTGACAGCGAGGGAGGCACCAGTGTCAGATCCCCTGTTAAAAAGAAAAATCAATCCAAGTTCCCTTTAGACATGTTGGGAAATCCCAAGGGGGGAGGAAGCATAAGAGCAGATACAAATACAGACTCTATGACGGGGTTAGTTCAGGCACTGCTGAACAAATAGTTCAACCTTTTGATAATGTCCTAAATTTGTCTGATCATATACTTACTAAGGAACAACATTGCATTCTCAATAAAGGATTGGGTTTTGTCCCAAGTTTTTTCTCAGATCATTATTCAGTATCGGTTGATGTTATTGAATTTTGCAGAAAGTTGAATTTAAAAATTTTCTTTCATGATCAGAGTAATCCTGTCACTCAAAGATCTACTGATTTTACTTTTAAAAAATCAACATTCCAGCCTCCAATGAATAAAAATGTTGGGATTTTCCAACAAGCTGTTTTGAGGGACCTACATTTTCCAAATTTTAATATTAATATAGCCCAGGACAATATCACACCTTCAGAGAGGGAAGCTTTGTTTGAATTGAGACAAAATCATAATATTGTTATCATCCAGGCGGATAAAGGGGGTGCGGTGGTTGTCCTGAATAATGACTATTATGTACAGGAAGGATTAAGACAGTTGTCTGATGCCCAGTGCTATAAGCACATGAGGATAGATCCCACACCCCAGTTTAAACAAGACATTGACGCATTTATTCAACAAGCAGTACAAGAAGGTATTATTTCATCCAAAACTGCTAGTCATCTTCAAGTTGATGATCCACAAAAGCAGATTCTTTATCTGTTACCCAAAATTCACAAATCTCTCAGTGCTCCTCCTGGGAGACCTATTGTGTCTGGATATGGATCCCTTACAGAACCTATATCGGTTTTTCTAACATCATATCTGAAGCCACTATTGCCCATGGTCAGAGCTCGTATACAGGATGCCATGGAATTTTTAAACATCATGGTTGATACACAATTAGATCCAGAATGGATAATGTGTACTTTAGACGTGAAATCCCTTTATACGAGTATTCCCCATTGGGCTGGCCTACAGGCGTTAGATTATTGGCTTCAAAGATCTGATCTATACCCACCTGGATTTAACACGCTACTAGTATGTTTGTCAGAGCATGTTCTGAATAAAAATGTTTTTTTCTTCCAGGGTGATTGCTATTGGCAACTTAGAGGTACAGCTATGGGGGCTTCTTTTGCCCCTATATATGCTGACCTCTTTATGGCATACCTGGAGGAATGTCTCATATATGATCCTTTGCACAACATTTACTTAGAGGAGATGGATATTTGGAGACGTTATCTTGATGATTGTTGGATGGTGTGGCGTGCGGATGTTGACTATTTGATGGAATTTGTGGAACATTTGAACAGCAATGTTTGGGGTATTGAATTCTCTATAACATACCATAAGTTTACCATTGACTTTTTGGATGTCACGGTATATCGGAATGAGGATAATACCCTAAGCACTAAAATACATAGGAAGTATCCACAATTCAATACGTTACTTCATTCGTCAAGCATGCACCCACGCCACACCATCCGCAACATCCCTAAATCACAATATCTGCGTCTTAAACATATTAATTCATCTCCTCAGGATCATGAAGATGCCATCAAGGATTTAAATCATAGATTTCTTGATAGAGGCTATTCCATCAGGGACATATCTAGTGCCAGGTTGTGGACAGACCAGCAGTTTAGATCAGATCTTTTAAAATATCAGAGTAGGGATACTGTTAAAGGTGATACCATCAGATTCATTACTACATTTGGGAAAAATCACCAATTGATCAGGAGTGTGTTGAACAATAATTGGAATATACTTTTGGCTAATGAACATCTTCGTCATATTTTGACTGACCAATGTTCTATTTCTTACAGGAGGACAAAACTTTGGGCACATTATTTTCTCATTATAAACATCAGGACAGTGGAGGTGCAACATACAGACAACTTACCCTTACTGGTGATGAGTTGTTGGGGACTTTCCCGTGTGGTCATTGCACTTCCTGTATTAGTATTAATAAAACTAAGGAATTTTCCAGTGCCAATACTAGTAAGATATTTGGAATACGTATATTTGCCAATTGTTCAACATGCTGGGTGATTTATTTAGCTATATGTCAGTGTCAAGCTTTTTATGTGGGTAAAACCTCAAGGTCCCTCCGAACCAGAATAGGAGAACATCGTAGTGACATTCGGACTCACAAAATCAGTAATGCATTATATCAACATACTGTTAAGCATCCATCCGCCAAATTCATATTTTGTGTCATTGATAAAGTACTGGGTAACAGGTCCAACCAGACTGGTTGGCAGAGTGTTTTAAGTATGAAAGAGAAATATTGGATCATTCACCTGGGAGCTCTTTTTTCTCCAGGTTTGAATGACCATTTGTAATATATTAATATATATACACTTATTATTTATTTTTACACCACATCTTGGCCATATATTATTGTCATTGACATTATATTTTTGTTCAAAATGTATTATTCATGCACTGTTTGTGCATTCATGAATTTCTACTTATTAGTTAGGTTTCAGGGTGATGCATGTCTTTAAATCTGACTTTGTAATTAATTGGTAGCCATTTGGTCATTGGTTGATTAATTAATTATGTATATATAAGGAGCATTTCTTATGGAATTATTATGGCTGTTATCCTCACTGAAGAAGGTATTACACCGAAACTAGTTTGAGGTTTTTTCTGTTTGGAGAGTGTTTGTGTCTTTGACACTACTTTTACTTCATTAAAGCCTTTGGGAACCTGTTGCTGGCTCTTGTTTGTTCCTGTTCTGCTGTTGGGCCGTGCAAGCTTGAACGTGCGTGGGTTAGTGTGTCACTGTGTTATCTTAACCTCAAAGTTGGCTTTGCTTGATGTAATTAGCCATCTTTGTTGCCTATTTACTTTGATGACAGCGTTTATAGCTGTATGGGAATTACCGTTCTTGATTTATGCCACATTTCTTTTTCTTTTGTTGCATATACCGTTTAATTTGGGATGCCACTAGGGCGGTTTGTTTCTAGAGCTAGTCCTGGGCTCACTTCTGGTAGGTACAGTAGCCTGTATGCAGCCATTGACATATTAATACAGTGTTTCTGAGAACAATTCTGCATAGGGTTCTGTGTTCTCTGGGTTTGGAGGGGCATTCAGTTTTGAAAATCAATCACTTAATAAAAGGTAATTTTTCTTGGAATAGTTACTGACTGTTAGTGGTTTTAATGGGATTATGGAGTTCATTTTTTATGGCTGGACCTTTCCAGGGAGGATGAGACATTGGGGCGGGGATGCATCACTGCCCCATATTTGTAAGGAAGAAGTCCAGTATGTTGGAATCTCTAGTGGGTGAATTCACTATTTGGTCAAGGGTGTTTGTATTTATGAAGTCCAAGAATCTCTGTGCCTGTAGGTTCGAGGCTGTGTAGGATTCCCAGTCTATAGAGGACTAAAGTCTGCCATGAATAGAGTGTTGGGTTGGATGGCAAGTGTTTCCAGTAGGTCCAAGTATACATTGTGAGGTTTTTTTGGACATGAAGGATTACCTATAGCTGGCTATGATATGGTACGGGATTTTGTCTGTGGTGATCTGCACATGGAGGAACTCCAGCACATCATCCTGTCTGACCACTCTAGAGGTCTTCCTGTTATTGATGCATATTGAAACACTTCCTCCTTTAGCCCTTTCTGTGCAGCTATTGGTTTAAAAGAGTGGAAGGTATCGAAAGCTTGCACTACCAGGATACTCTCTACTGCACAGATGTTTATATTCTCAAGTGTTAGGAGGCTTGGAGGTAGTGTAGCTTTTTGTTTAGCCTCCTGGCATTTAGCAGTAATACCCTAAGATTCAGTTCAGTTGATTTTGCTATGTTGGTAGGTTTGTCAATTTGGCATTGCCTAAAAAAGGCACTATGGTCGTGGATACATTTTTAGCCAGTATTCAAAAGCCTAGAGAGGAAGGGTGCAAACCATCCTTGGCAAAATAACATGGTTTGTCAACCATGTCCTCCCAAGCTGACAAATACTGGCTCTCCTTAGGATGACACCAGAAAGACAGTCATTTTTTTGCTCATCAGTGATGGTAATATGCTGCTGAATGGTAGGCTCATACCAGCCCGAGACACATAGTCTGAGAGCTCCATAATGTCTCTCTTCATTCTGTCCAGGGAGGTACATCTCAGGTCATTACATGTACATGGATTATGAAGGAATCCTATTGGTTCCTGTGGCATAATGACTTGAAAGTATGTATAATTTGACAAATTCTGGCTCCAGATAAGCAACTAACAGTATCTTCTTCTTCTTCAGCCTGGTTAGAGGGGCATCAGTATATCTTACAATGGAGTCCCCTATGATGAGAGTCCAGGGAAATGTGTTAGCTTGCCTTAGGGGCTTAGTGTTTAGGGCTCCACTGAGAGTGAGAATGTGTAGTGTTAGGGACTCCACTCAGTGTGACAGTATGTCTGGTGTTAGAGGCTCCACTGAAAATGACAGTATGTGTGGTGTTAGGGGCTCCATTGAGAGGGACAGAATGTGTGGTATTAGGTCTTGAGTGCCTTTGGGCTTGCTGAAGAAGACCTTTGCCATCGGGTGATATAGGCGATCTTTGTTGTTTAGGAAGATTGCTTTTAAGTGCCTCAACATACATTAGTCTATGTGTGTGTTGTGTACTACGTGAGGTGGGCATTGTGTGTGTGGCTTTGACAAACTGATGTGGACTTGTATCTGAGAGTTTAGCCTCCAGTGTCATTGTGTAAGTACACCTCTTGCATATTGTGTTTGCTTCTGTAAGGATGAAGTGTCTGTCAGTAAACATGAGACAATTGCTACCTTGTCTCATGATGCCCATATCCACCAAGATAGCTACAGAGAAGTTAAGAAATTGCATATCCATACTGTCCAGTTCTTTGATTTGTGAGTTACAAGGGGATGGTGTATTGGGGGTTAGAAGGGTATTAAGGGTGCTTTATCAAAGCAGATTATGCTAAACAGCATTACATTCTAGTAACTTTAATGTTTAAACAATACTGAATTAAACTAAATATGTAGGTATTGCCATTTGATTCCTAACTAACTGCTCTAAGCTTGTTGGCACACAAGGTATTTGGGCAATATTGGTGCTTTACAGGGTACTGTTTTATGAACCATTTTTCAAGGTGTTTGCTACTGTACAGGGAACTGCTAACCTATCTACACATGCAAAATTTATAGCAGCATAGAAGAAACAGAAAAGTAACTAATGACCCTCTGGCCAATAAAATGACTACACTATGAGTCATTTTGTGTATTCCCCAACTCAGACAAACCAGGCAAAGACCTCTTGCCACAAGATGAATAAACTCATTCCTCCTAATGTAAAAAAAAAAAAAGCAGTAGAAGAGAACCACAAATACAATCCTACCACAAACCAGTTAAAAAACTAGCTGGAAATATACAACTTCAAGACAGTCTAACAGCAGGAACTGTGAGATGAAGAGCATTTCGTTACAAAAAAAAAGTGAAATTCACGCATAAAAACAGGAAACAATAGCAATCACTCAAAATAACTTTAAATGCGAGTTTACCATTAAAGTTTGTCTGGATGACACCAGTTACAAGTAAAACACTTCTTGAATGCAGGCTACTGTTTTACTTCTAAAATGGGATACATGTGCCTAGTAGGTCTGGTCAGTTAAAAAATAGATGACATTTTAAAAAATAATCGATGAAAGAAGCCATTACATAAAAATGTTAAACGATACATAAAACATCAGCTTAATGTTGTTGGATTCTGAAATATACCAGCACCTTTAAATCAATGCAGATTTGTTATACAGGACCAAAGACCTCTTACTGTGATGATTTAATAATTCAGATTTGATCTGTACAAACATTTTCACAGTGTGAGACTACTTATTCTGTTTCTGAGTTGATTATCTATGTGGTTAATATCTGGTACTTTACTGAAGCATATATTTACATACTTACAAATAAAACATTGCTTTCATCTGTTGCTATGTATACATGCAATCACTCTACCTAGGAATAACAAGGTACTGTAACTTTGGACATAGCAGCCTTTCTCCTTTTAACACTTTTACGTTCTGTGTTCTCATTATTATTCTTGTAGTCCTTTTTCTTTCAAAAGTAACCCATCCTGATAGTATCTAAATCACGGGATGTAGAACACGCTTTATTTTTCAGTCCAGTTTTACACACAAGTTAGATAGCTATCAGGTGCTTAATAAATCTTTGGTCATCTTTCAGACTACAGATAATACTATATGTAAATTCCTTCTGATGCAAACAAAGGCCCTTACATAATGAAGACCGTATCTGTCACATATAAAATGCAGATATAAAAACCTGTCTGGAAAAAAATACATTCCTGACAGTTATTGGCAGTGTTTGACATATCACATTCATCTGAGTTAAAGAATGTCAATTTTTCTTCAAAACTGAAAATAAAGGAGCTATTGTAAATCTGACAGCTGCCCATAACAATTGTATATGATCACAGTTTCAAATGAATGAAAGAAAGGCCCAAAGTGCCATTGAAGTCAACAAAAATGAGCTTGTTAGAACTGTCTGTTTTACAGATGTTTCCCAAGACAGTTCTCTGTACCCTAATATTCTCAACAAATTGGCAACCTGGTCTCTGCTACCTCGCTCTATTTGCATTAAATATTCCCAGTAGTGAAGTCTTTGGTTTTTCTGTTTTGAATGAAGGATGCAATTTGATGTGACAGGTGGGCCAAGTGATTCTATAATAATGCCCATGTCTGGGAAAAAGGAAGGTTGTTAGTGGACTTCTCTAACAGGTAAAGCAGTGCTATGAATATAACAGCTGAAAGCATTTTGTAAAAATTGTTTACATTTATAATAGCTAAAACTAGAAATTCATTACCTAACAAAGAAAATACTACATCATTTGTACACTTTAATATATATATATATATATATATATATATATATTTATATATCTAAATCATGTGTATACAGACACTCACTTACAGAAAAGTATGTGTAAATATGTGTGTGTATGTGCAAACATACACACATCACACACACACACACACACACACACACACACACACACACACACACACACACACACACATACACTCGTAGTGTGCTTATTATTCTGTGTATCTTTCTGCCTACCCATCTACCAACTTTGGTATGTATTCATCAGTCTATCTATCTATCTATCTATCTATCTATCTATCTATCTATCTATCTATCTATCTATCTATCACATAACATGGGATATACTACCAATAGCAATGGCTATATATATATCTACAGCTGTGTCTATCTATATAGTTATGTCCATGTCTATACTTATATCTACATAAAGACATATGTAGATACAGACATAGATCTAGATCTAGATATAGATATACATATAGATATAGATATACACAAGCATACATGGATGTGTGTATGAGGGGTGGGGGTGGGGGTGCATGTACATGTGTCTGTGTAACTGAAGCAATCATGCCTTCCTTTCTTCTTCCAAGAAATGTCTGTTGTCTGAATTTTAGAAGTCTAATATCAATTTTAGTGAACATTGATGTAAAGTTCAGCTGCTTTTCTAATATTGTTAAAACTTAATTGTATTCTATACACCATAGCAAAACAGACAATGAGTTTCCCTATAAGCCCACTAATACTATAGCAATAACCCACGCCTGGGTGTGGGTAATGCTGGATTTACCCACGGTTGGCGTGGTTTGGTCACGAGGGCGAACCAACCGTGGGTAAATCCAGCATTACCCACACCCAGAAGTGGGTTATTGCTATTATACAATGACATTATTTAAGAAAAAAAATAATTACTTTTCTTATATAATGGCATTGTATAATGCCTCCTTGCTGCCCTTCCACAGCTGTCTGGTATTCTGCGGCAGTTCTGATGTACTGCACATGCGTATGCCTGACCAATCAGCGTGCAAGTTTTGGAATATTAATGGGGGGTCATGGTATAATAAAGAATAATACCTTTAAAGCATTATGTGGACATATTTTAAAAGAAAAGGGTTTTCCAACAGATAAGAGGTTTTTATCACACCTTTTATCAGGTCTATATTAGAACACCGAGCATTCAAAATTTAGAGTCTTCTAATATCGACCCGAAAATATTGAAGAAACAGAAAACCAAATTTTTTCCTAGGGAAAGAATTCGGTTGTCCGTTTCTGTTGCTTCAGTATTTTCAGCGCTGTGGTGGAAAGTTACGGGTCGGGTTCAGGTAAGTGTGTGATTGTGTGGACCTGAGGGTTAGGGCGGGTTAGGTAAGTTATCTGGGTCTGTGATAAAGATAACTATATATATATATATATATATATAGGGATGTGTGTGTGTGTGTGTGTGTGTGTGTGTGTGTGTGTGTGTGTGTGTGTGTGTGTGTGTGTGTGTGTGTGTGTGTGTGTGTGTGTGTGTGTGTGTGTGTGTGTGTGTGTGTGTATGTAAGCAGCATACTGTTCAACCTCTGAACATTAATAATCCCATCACTGGCATATAAAAATCATAGCAGAGGGTCACATAATAGAAGACTTTCAGGTAGCAGAGGTCATATAATTTAATGCTGCCGATGTTTGTATAAACTGAACACAGTTACTATATTAACTTTATGAGTAATGTCAACACAATTAGTAAGTCTTGGAGGAGAAGCCTAAATATGAGGAAAAAAATCAGCACTATGCTAAATCGTAGTAACTGAGAGCTATGTCTTGCAGACAGACAGACAAAGAGATAAATGTTTGTCTGTAGAACAAATCTGGTATAAACAGCATTCCAACTCCATAACAATAATTTACTGAGAGAAAATGCCATGACCTTACTGATGACAATGAGAATGATGATGTTCTAAAATGTTATGTTCTGACAGCACGTTATTTACTCTGCAAGTGCATCTGCTGTTTACAGAGTTATTTGTCATTACTGTCTTATCAGTTATATTCATGTACAAATAATATGCAGTTTTATTGGTTAATTTTCTTTCCCTTTTTATAAAAATACAGAACCATATATTCAGTTCTCAGTATCAGACATGACAGTATATCGTATCTTGTACTTTCTTATTCTGTTTTGACTTGCTATTGAAATTCATTTGGTATATGTGTACTTCAAGTAATAGCTAATTAAACCAGATGATATGTGCAGATGTGCCTTTTGTAATCTGACATATTCTACTAACATATTATTTAAGTCAGAAAATTCTTGAAGCAAATGAATGAGTGCTGTTTAAAGTACCAAATACATTTCCCTTTTTTGCTGCTCATCTACATAATTATGAATACCAACATTTTATTTACATTTCTAGCAACATATTTCAGTGTCCTCCTAGAGTCAGATGTCTGTACCATTTTTGCTGTCATGCATTTACCAGATGTAACTTGACAAATGGTGTCTGTTTACAAAATGCATTACTAATATAACTTGAACATGGATTTACATAGCTAAGGTATTTTGCATTGAGAATGAGGTTTGAGACTATGGTTTACATGACTAAAAGCATTTTAAAAGCTAAAAATTCTTACCTTCAGAATTTAATTTATTATACATGTTGTTTTTTTGCTAATTTAAATAGCCTCGCTCTTGAGGTGAAATTTTAGCATCCTTGTCTCAGACACATAATAAGCATGTTAAGATCAGTAATCCAATTATAATCTTTTATGTTAAGCATCATTTAGACTTCTGTAGCATGCAATTCAATCTTAACAACCCTTAGGGATGCTTAACAAAAGCTTGTTGAGCAAGCTTAAGTAGTGTTATGGTCAGTTCTCATGTTAAGAACTAAAAGAAGACATTGCCACCTGTCAAAAAACTGCAGCAGAAGGTAAGACAGCTTTAAACTCCAAAAATGCTTATTTTCTCATTAGGTTACTAACACATAAAGGATTGTTGCTGAGATTTTACTTAGAAAAGGCATCTTTGTTTAAATGGAACTGTGCCATAGTTCACAGTGGTTTGACAGAAGGGGACCTTAAATGACTATACTGAAAATTTAATGTCCGTATTATATTATCAAAAAGACTGTTCAGCGAATGGCATTTTTGGTGCACTTACACTGAACTGTTAATAGTGAGCTCGTGATACAGGGAGGATCGGAAAATTTTCGCTTTCTTCACTGTAGTGCAATCTTGGAGTTGGTATAGATAATTAGCGGGGGTATGGGGGGGTGCAGCACCCCACAAGAGCAGAAATCGATGAACAGCATTTTCGATGGAATGACATTCATTCACGGGAGCTTTTGATAATTTAAAATAGATCCAAAAATTTCATATCAATATTTCATACAGTTAAAAAAAAATAAAACTATTCATATCTTTCAATCAAGTGCAATAAATGGAGAAAGTCTTAACTACAAACCATGTAATTATAATATATAACCTACTAAATGTAAAACAAACTGCAGCAAAACAAAAAAGAAAATACAGATAGATACACTGCAAAAGATAAAATTATCATACATATACTACTGAATATAAAGCAATCTAAAAAACATCCAGATGCCTGTTTTCTAAGTGTATTAAGGCATCTGAGGATACAAATGGTGCAAATATTACCACATGGTCAGATACTCACTTATAGACTTGTCCTTCATAGCACCCTTGTATATGTGTTAATAGCTGTACTGTGCACACCCCTTCTTGCCTCACTGCATACATACTCATCTGAACAGCACTGTAAACAAGTTGATAATTTAGGCCAGATAAATAGTAATGAAGCAAAAAAATAGACGTTCATCACTTGCATTTGTAAAGTCCTCTAGAATATTTATAATAATTGTGAAAATTCTGTAGTGATGGATAACTCTTTTAAAAATACAAGACCTTTAATTCTTAAGATTTGGACAAAGAGACTAAATTGCCCCGGCTAAGTCTGAGATAACATCTTATGGTTTGCTAATATATCAGGCCAGTACTTCAGAATCTAAAAAAGTAGAGGGATTCTCTTAGGGATTGTCTGTATGTATGCATATGTGTGTGTGTGTGTGTGTGTGGGGGGGGGGGGGGGCATCTTACAAAAGGTCATGAAAAACTGAAATGCCCTTTTTGATAACTAACAAAAAACTAAATATAATTAACTACATCAGTTGAAAATTAAAAACTTCTAAAATAACAAGCTGTATTACTAAACTATTTAGCCTTTTCTAACTTAATTGTAATAGAATTTGCTTTGCTTTTAACTATAAAAAAGTAAAACTCTAATGAGAGAAGTTGTAATTAAGCTTATTCTTTTACATGGAACTAGATGGCATTTAATGAGAAGGTAAAGTAGCATTCACTGTTGCTAGTTAAAGTTATGAAGTACACATATGGTTAAGTATGATGTGTAATTTGTGTAAGTTACTTTCAAAGTTTATGCAAAGGAAAGACCATATTTAAAAAAAAAATGTTTTAAGATAATTAACATGAGATGAGAGTAATTGAGTCAACATGCAATAGACTTTTGCCTCAGATTAGACCTGTTTTCTTGTATCTAGAAAGTAAGCAAAATTAAGGTATGGATCAGTTGATGTTCCTAAATATAGATTCATAGGTTAGTACTAAGCTAACTGCCTTTATGAGCCATTTTAAGCCTAGCCAATTATTCCTTTGTGAGACTCAAACTCTGCACCTTGTGTTTGTAAGGGAAACACCTTAACCTTGTGTTTGTAAGGGAAACACCTGGAGTTACATGTATCGGTAACATATCTAAGTACAAGGCCACCCTCCCGACATCAATGCGATCTAATTCTCAAGGATGCTTCATGAGAGGCAGACATGAGGACAAAAGACAGTGTCTTCAAATACCAGGCTGATGCAAAGAAAGTATTGATTTGGGGTGGGGCGGTTGGAAATCAACCAGGTATATATATTGTGAAAGTCATGCTAAATCTATATCTGCACCATAACCATTTGAATGTGACTGTTTGCATAATAAATGGGTAATTCACTTGTACTAAGACTGTGATATATATTATTCACTAGAACAGACTAACACAGGTGTAGAAGAAATGTGATGCAAAACTATGGAAATGCCGGATCTCTTTTAGTGACTGACTCAGGGGGAAAAGATTGTACAACCTAACTTGACAACCACAGAGTCATTGTCTCAGTAGCTTTTAATCTTGTTATAGGCCATAGTAAATATTCACTCCAGGCTTAATGACTCTGTTTCTAATTTCTCCAAGTCTTTTGGGTTTCTAATACCAAGACAGGAATGTACCCCATTCCTAAGTCAACATATGATTAAAGTTCATGAAATTAGTATTGTTTCAGTCTTTGATGTTAGCCAGAAGTTGTCTTCACAGCACCCATTATGTGCCCAGTAATGATTCTTTCTGCAATTCATATGGAGTTACATGTATCGGTAACATATCTAAGTACAACTGTAAATTCTTTTTTATAAGACCCGTTACTCCTACTAGTATTGGTACTGTCTGGGTATCCTTCTTCCACGTTTCCCTCATTTCTGCCTGCAAATCCTGGTATTTTATAACTTTGTGTGTCTCTCTCTGTATATAAGACACTGTAGTCACTGGGAATATCAATTGCATTAATCAATGCTAATTTTGCCTTCTTTTCATGGACTACTATATCTGGTTTTCTCACATCTACACTTTGTACTGTTGGTAATGGGTGATCCCATTTGATATAAACTTCATCATTTTCTATAATGCTTTGTGGCTCATGTTTCCAGTGTTTTTCACTGACTTCAATATGATAACGTTTGCACAATCCCCAGTGCAACAGTCTTGCCACATTATTATACCTTTCAGTATGCAGTCCTTCTGCCATTAGTATATCACAACCAGCAAGCATGGAGGAGTGCCCATATTCACCAAGGATATTCACACCTCCGGGCTAGTTGCCCAACACAATGCATCTGAAATTCTCCAGGTGCATCTAACACTAGGTAAGACTGCAATCCAAATTGTAGCTTGCTACAGATCCCCTACCATGCCCCAAGATTCTCACTACACCTTTCTAAACATACTGGAAAATATTAAGATACAACCAAACACCTTAATACTGGGTGATTTCAACTACCCTGCCATTAAATGGCAAAACTACTTGGGTACCAAAACCTTTTACCAACAGTTCTTGGAATTCATAAATTCCAATGCCCTGGATCAACTAATCCATTGTCCCATCAGGGGCTCCAATATCCTAGACTTGGTCATTACCAACATGGGAGATAGATGCTCCACACCAGTGGTCATCCCCTCATTGGTCAGGTCTGACCATAAGTAAATCACCCTTGCCATCTACACCCCCCCCCCCCAGGAAGGAAACCTACATAAAAAACTTCTCCAAAGCCAACTTCATGCTACTCAACTCAGAAGTGACAAACTTCATGGCACCCATGCAGATGGGAGCTGATAGTTCAACTGCCGAATCCTGCACTAAGGCACTGTATGAGCACATCCACTCGTGCATGAATCGTGCCATCCCAAATAGAACCAAGATGCTCTCCTCCAAAAAAAGAAAGCCAATCTGGTGGTTCCCTGCCATAAACCAACTATACAACAGAAGGAAGAAACTGTTGGAGAAAAGAGGAAAATCCCAGGATACAAAAAACTCCCTTACCAGTTTCAATTAGAAGCTGAGATCTCTCATAAAATCCTCCAAAGCAAGTTACGAAAATAAAATTGCCAAAGATTCCAAAGACAACTACAAGGCATTCTACAGTTATGTCAAGAATCTAAATGGCAATGCTCAGATCTGCTCTGAGCTACAACAGAATGGCATTAAATATACTGATCCCAAGGATATTGCCAATATCCTGGCAGATTGATTTAGTGTCAACTTCACCCCCCCCTCACCCCCTAAAGTGCCCATCTCAGTACAAAAGATTGCCAAATTCTGGTAATTATGGCCACGCAGGTAGAAACCACACTCTCCAAAGCTAAGAATATAGCATCCATGGGACCAGATAACATCCCGAGCTGTGTACTACATGAACTACAAAATGAACTGGCACCTCACCTAAGTGTCATATTTAATCATAGCCTCACCTCAGGCTTCGTGCCCACTGAGTGGCGCACAGCTACAGTTATCCTACTCCACAAGGGGGGATCCACCTTGGATCCCAGAAACTACCGTCCCATGAGTCTGACAAGCCTTATCTGCAAGGCCATGGAGCGTATTATCATGGAACTTATAAACAAAGACATTGGCAACCTTCAAACACTGGACCCCACCCAGTTTGGCTTCGTGAAGGGCCGATCTTGTCTCCTGAACTTGATTGACTTCTTTGAATCAGTCTCCAGAGCCATGGACAAGGGTAAGGTGGACCACACAGCCTATCTAGACCTTGCCAAGGCCTTTGACACCATCCCCACTCTGGAATCATAGATAAACTTACTAAGCTGGGCATTAATCCCTACATCACCCAATGGGTTTCTAACTTTCTTACTGATAGAACCCACACTGTAAAAGTAGCTGACTCCAAATCCAGCTCCAGACAAGTGACAAGTGGAGTACCTCAGGGTTCAGTCCTGGGACCGCTCTTACTTGGCATCTACTTCTCTGAAGTACAGGCCAACACTAAGGGACTCTGGATAACAAAGTTTGCAGATGACTGCAAACTGTGAGCCATTATTGAATCCCCAAATGATGTGGATACTCTACAAAAGGGCCTTACAGAAACAGATGCTTGGTGCCAGAGCCATGGGCTCAAGCTCAATGCCAAGAAATGTATAGTTATCCCCTTTGGGAAAAAACATATATCCCTGAATTACCATATAGGTGGCAGTACACTAAACACCGAAAGTTTGATAAGAGACTTAGGGACACAGGTGGACAGTGGTCTCACCTTCGATAACCACATCGCCACAATAGTCAGGAAATCCTTCTATGTGGCACACCTCATCACTAAGGGCTTTTCATCCAGAAAAAAGGAGGTCATTGTCCCACTGTACTCATCCCTCATTAGACCCATTATAGAATACAATGCCCCATTTGGTATGTACCTCTCAAGACATCTGCAACAACTGGAAAGGCCACAGAAATACCTCAGTAAAAGAATCACAGGCCTAAAGCAGATGCCCTACACTGACCGCCTTAAAAAACTCCAGCTATACTCTGTCGCATATCGTCTACTCAGAGGCGATCTTTGCTTAACATACAAGGCCATGTCAAACCCAGAGCTGTTGGACATGCTACACTTAAAGAAATCCCAATCCCTCAGAGCCACACGCTCCAGGGATCTAAACCTTGTCATCACAATAAACAAAACATGCTGGAGGGGTAGGTTCCTGACCCAGAGACTCCCCAGACTCTGGAATAGATTGCCCATACATGTCAAGCAGAGTGCCTCTTTGGTCCTCTTCAAAAGGAACCTTGACGATGGGATGGGAGAAAGGAAATTCACCCCGGGGATCACGTCAGTTGCCCTGCTAGACAGGGGTCCAGGGAAGTAAATAGCGTGGGAAGAAATAGCCAGGGAATTGTTATGGCTAGGCTTGTATAGGCCCTAGGGCTGATAGCCTAGTACCAACCTATGAACCTATGAAATATCCAGGGAATTGTTATGGCAAGGCTTGTATAGGTCCTTGGGCTGATAGCCTAGTACCAACCTATGAACCTATGGAGAAGATGTGCAACTGTTTCTCATTCTGTTTTACAAAACCTATATTTGTCTGTTTCTCCCACATGTTCAATGGACTTTGTAAACCAACATGTACGTAGTCTACTATTTTGCACCTCCAATATTAACCTTTAGTCTTTGACTTTAAATTCAGCTCTCCTTAACCATTCCTGCATCAGATCCTGATCAACATGAGGTTGTTCCAAAAGTTTTCTCTACTTGAAACTATATTTATGCATTTCCCACATTTCTTGTCTCTCCATCTGATCCTTGACCTTATATTCTTTCTTTTGTTTTTTGGCACATTCAGTTGCTGCCTGATTTTTATCTACTTCTGCTTCTGGTTTGATTTCCATTCCTGCTTGAAGCCAATATAAATCTGCTAGACAAAGTAATTAGGTCATCTTAGACTTATTCTCCTCATGATTTAAAATGTTCACTGCATTTGGGACTTCTGAGGTCAGCAGATATGTATGCAGTTTTACAACTGCAGATCTATACATGTAATAAAGTTCAAGGAGGCCCATACCTCCTTCAGAACAGGGAATATATAGTTTTGGTATACATTAATTTTTATAAATCATATGATGAGCATGAAGCACCCTTCTTATTTTCCTATCCAACCAATCCAACATCTTTTGGGACCAGTCAATGACTACAAAAACTGTAAATTAGGACAGGAAGAGCAAATTTGTTTATAGATTTGACTTCGTTCCTAGATGTCAACATTGTTTTCAGCATTAATTTTAGTCTTCTAAAATATTCCTTACTAAGTTTTTTTGACATTTGTTAATGTTTTATTGTTGATCCTTCATAAATCCCCAAATACTTATACACTCTCTCCTGTTCAAGTTCTTTTATATCACATTCCTCTCCCGGACTGATGTTTTCTTGGTGCTGCAGATGTTCTGCTTTAAAGGTTGCTTTTGCACATTTATCAAGATCCACTGACATTCTTATATAATCTAAAAAAGTTTTGACCACTTGCAGTTGTGCTTTCAGTTCCTCGTTTGATGAACTATACAGTTTTAAATCATCCACAAAAAGGAGATGAGAAGTATTTACACTTTGTTGATTTCTGGGAGGCAAATTGTAGCCATGTCCTAATCTGTTAAGCAAACTGATTAATGGGTTAAGGGCAAGACAAAAGAGCAGCAGTGACAAGGAGTCAGCCTGGAATACCCCCCTATGAATTTTTATCCCAGGAATAATAAACTGTCCTTCATCATGACTTAACTGTAAAATGGTTTGTCACTGTTTTGTGATCACTATAATGTAATTGATCAATGTAAGGTGTATCTTATACATTTTAAGCACTCTTTTTACCCTTGAATGTGGGATACTGTCAAATACTTTTTTGCAGTCTATCCATGCCATACTTGGATTCTTCCATTTTTTTATAGTTCTCCATTATGACTTTAACAACAAATGATCCTTTGTTCCATATAATTTTTTTTTGTTACCCTTTTGTTCTATTGCCATGATTGTGATTTATTTCTTAATGACTATAAACTCTGCCAGCATCGACTCCATTGTAGAGTTTATACATTGTCGAAAGGCAAGTTATTGGTCTATAGTTTTTAGGATAGCTTGCAGGATCACTCTTAAGTAGGAGTACTGTTTTTCCTGTTGTTAACCAGGTTGGTGTCTGTTCAAGATGTGCATATAAATAGTTCTTACTCATGGTTAAATCTTTGTGTAAAGATATTAATACTTATAGCCAGAAGTTAGGTACTGTATCTGTGCCTGGGGGGGTTCCAATTGGGAGCTTTTCTTAACTTTGTTTCAATTTCTCTGGCCGTTACTTTTTTCCAATTCATATTCTCTACATTTTAACTTTTTATTCTTTCTTTTACTTCTTCTGTCTATTCAGGATCTTTGTTATGTTTCACAAGATCTTCACAGACATTTCTCTAAAATGTATCTAGTCCTTCTTTTTTTGGTGGTTTCATTTCCTTTTGCCTTGTTTTCCAATTCTCTATAAAACTTTTTTTTTGTGTCATCAATAATTTGCTTATTTTGTACTTTTCTTCTATATTTATCTGCATATCTTCTAAGCTTTTCTGCTTGTGCTAATATTTTGTCTATTATTTGTGATAGTGCACAAGAGATCCTGATCTGTTCTGATACTATGCATTACTTTTATTATGTCTATCTTTCTGAGTATTTTTGTTGATTTGTTCCCTCTTCTATACTCTTCTAACAGTGACACTTTTTGTCTTAATTGCTTTATAGTTTTCTCTATTCAATACTTTCATGATGCCATTTGATTTCTCCCCTTCCTTTCCCTTACTGCCCTGTATTTTTGTGGTAAGGCTTTATCTGTTATTAATTTAGCTGCACAGTAATATATCCTATTTACTTCTATTATATTGCATGAATCTCTATGATCAGTCCTAATTACTGTGTTTATTTGGTTTATCAAACTTCTAACTTTTTGGGTTTTGTTGACTTTCTGTAGTCTATGCCTTTCATTGATGTTTGTCCATCTCTATTAAATCAAGCATTTCTTCTTTTCATTTTTTTCTAAACTGAAGGCACATTCTTTGTTTTCTATTTCCTGCAGGGCATTCTATAGAAAGTTCTAGAACATTTTCCTGTGCCACATTCTCTTCAGTTTCATTCTTTTGCTTTCATTCTTTCATTCCATTGCTCTTTCATATATGAACTCACTGGCCAATCACTCCACAACATTAAGCACATCAGAGTTGCCACAGTTTCCTGTTCTTTCCCTTGCTGTGCAACTCTAATTTAATTTTTGTACTGGTTTCCTATGGGAAGGCTTCAACGTATCTTCATATGGCAATTGATCAGATGTTTCCTGCTCCACTGGTTTCTCCTTCATTTGGGGATCCATTGCTATATCCTGCTGTGATGTTTTCAGAGTTAGATTTTATACACTAAATCCTCCACTTTGCAGGTAATCCATAACCTCAGTTGCATTTCTTTAACTTCTCCATTACTGATTCTCTTTTCTACTTTTACTCATTGTTTTCTTATTTTATTATTGTAAAATTTTTCATATCTGGGTGCCTTTGCCTGTATTTTTCTTCAAATATCTTTGGTATTGAAGTTTTTGTATTGATTAGTTATGCTTTCTTCTTTGCATAAATATTGCACCATATTCAGATGTCTCCCTGCTCCTCCTGTTTTTCCTTAATTGGAGGATTCGTTGTTCCATCATGCTGTGACATAACCTGTGTTAGACTTTCTTTCTACTCTAAATACCTCACTTCACAAATATTCCATAACTTTAACTTCTGTTTTTTCTAACTTCTTCTTTACTAATCTTCTGTTCTACATTCCCTATTTGAGATCTTATTTTTTGTATTGTGAAATTTTCCGTATCTGGATGCCTTTGCCTGTATTTTTCTTATATCTTTGGGACATTTTTTTGTATTGATTAATTTTGCTTTCTCTTTTAAATAAATAGTTTACCATATCAGATCTCTCTTTCTTTCCCATGTCCATGTTTCTTTTTTATATCTTTCAAAGATCTCTAAATTTTGTTCTTTATATTTTCGCACTTCTTCAGTCACTTCTTTTTCCAAATGACCCAAGGTTTCATGGTCTATATAATGATTTTTTCATAAATCTTTTGTATTAATGAACACAATTTTTTTATTGGAAGCTTCTGACAGTTTTTCTTTTGTAAGTATTTTTCTTTCCTCTAATTTCTCTCTTAGTCTTTTTGTATATCTTCTGTCTGGGAATTCTGGGCTTCTTGCAAAATAGTAACAATACATAATCAATAAAGGTTAGTTCATGTTATTGAAGTAATTTGTAAGATCCGTAAAATTTTTGCCCAGGGTCTTTAATATGGCGACTGTGACTAAGCATATTGTAGCCATTTGGATCTGGCCCTTTGTAAATGAAGTTATTGGCATTCAGTGATTCCTTAATTCTCTAGATAGGACATAATTAGTTTAAACAAATATGGTCCATCTGAATGAGTTCCATTTCAATGAAACCTAATAACATGGACCCACTTATCAAACAAATACTCATTAAAAGCTTTCCTTCTAATGAGGGCGTATTCACTCACCTTCTGTACCCCATAAATGATATAACTATCTCTAAGTTTACATAAGATTGGAGATAAGGAACTTTCAGAGAATGCTAATGTGCATAGTCGTGTTTGTCCATTCAGGTTTCAGTGAGAAAGTCATGTAATCAGAAAAGCACAAAACAGTGTCCAGAATGGTGTCATTTATTTATTTATTTACTTATTTATTTGCATTTGTTTACTGGGGTAGTCCACTGAGCCCATTTTCAGTGGAGGCCCAGGGAGAAAAGCTTCACAAATAACAAAAATTATATAAAAGGAGAGAATGCATATAAATTGAGTACATTACAATAGTATATACACTAAAGTTAACATATGGAATGAGTACATTACAAGAGTATGTACAGAAAAGGTAATGTATTTAAACAATTACTTGAATTACTAATATACTAGCAAACTGACAAATGTCAGGATTAACAGAGGTAAAGAGATTAACTTTATATGCATATTTTTGACAGTAGAAATAGTGAGGCTAACACCTGGCATTAATACATGGTATATTTTGAACATTAGTGTTAACATGATTCAGACCATGGGCCACAACTCCTCAGAGTACACCATGATCCTCCAAGGCTGCCTGTTCTAAACAAATAGCTAAACATAAATGCCAATTAATGTATAATCACACCCTTTGGCAAGAAGGACTCCCCTTGTAATTATCACATTGACAACACACCCTGAAAATTGATGCTGGTAGTTAGGGATCTGGGAACTTATATAAAAAATCAGCTGTTCTTTGATCCTCATGTATCCACTAATGTATGGAAGCCATTTTTCATTGCCCAGCTTATCTAAAAGTAAGTTATTCAGGCCCAGGGATATAAGCATTCCACTATACTTGGCACTCATTTGGCCAGTAATTGAGTTTAATGCCTCATTTGGTATATACTTTTCTAAACACTTGTCACCAACAGCATGACCAATGCTTCCTCACAAAGAAAGACAAGGTCCTAAAGCATAAAAAATATGTAAACCATCTCAACTACTTGGTCCACTTTTCAGTATCATATGGGTTATTGAGAGGTGACCTCTGCTACATGTATTGAGCCTCAGCAGACCCTATCCTGTCAAACCTCTTCCACATTTACAAGTCCAGTGATGGTACAAACAGCATCTCAAGGGATTTTAATCTTATCTACAACATAAATACAGTATGTTGGAGGGATGTTTATGTCACAGAGAATTCTGCTTCTAAAGAACTGTCTTTCACTACACATAAAGCAAATTACTTCTCTTACTTTCATCAAGTGTAATTAGGAAACATGGATGGGTAATAACAGATTCACCCCCAGTTTAGTACATTTGTCCCTCAGTGATACAGGCAACATGTAAATGTTCCAGCATATTCTTCTTTTGACAGTCTCAAGGTTATTTGCTCACAAAATATAACAACTAATATGGTGTTGCATATAACATTTTACCTTAAATGAAGACAAGACACTTCTTCCTCTCTTTCAGTGGTATTTATTACACATGTGTGGGAGCCTCATGGAAAGTACCAGGGAAACTCCCCGAACATAGGAATGCATAAGCTTATATGCCGGTGATACTGCTGACAGTGCAAAACTATAAACTAGACCAATTAAATTAGTACAAAAGACAATTAACCAATCAGTGGTTCACCCATAAGCTTAATGCAGTTCACATTACTACATCCCTAGGCAGAGAAAGAAAATCGGATACACTTCCATATAAGACACATTTCCTGCTTTCAAGCAGGCTTCTGATTTTCAGTGCTTTTCCACTATTCACAGTTTACTCAGAGGTCACAGTACAAAGTTCATCTCAATGCATACAGATTGTCAACATACTCAATTTCCTTAAGCACATACTTTGGCCATTCATATTCTACAATCCCCCATTTGATGCTGTGTAAGCATCACCATTTAGTCGATCATACATTTGCCCTAAGTCTAACATAACTATATGGCTGGTTCCTTCAACATTGTCACACATTTTTATTTCATCATCCATATTCATAACTGCAGGCATATAAAACTTTGGCACCTTTTTAGTAATCTTAAAAGGCATTAATTTCAAAATCAATGCTTTGATTTAAAACACAACAAGAAAAGCAATAAGAGCTAATACTGTGATTAATAAAATTAACTTCAATAGTCCACCTCCCCAACCTGAGAACAGGTTGGTTAACCATGCCCACATTGAGTTATCAGCCTCCTTGGCCTTAGAGAGTTCAGAGACTCTCTGAATGAGTTTGAGATGACTTTCAATTTCATGCTGTTTGTCAGGAATAAATGTACAAAACTCCTCCTGGATTAAAGCACATGTTCTGCCTTTCACCTCTAGGGTGAAATCGAGAGCCATACGGTTTTGAAGGACTACAGCTCTCATGGCAGTCAGTTCATCAGTCACTAGTTCTAAAGCAGAAAATGTGGCATTGCTTAATACTTCAAGCAATTTAGAAAGTTTTCTCAGTTCCCTAATTGATTTTACTGCTCCGTATGCTGGAATTATACCAACCCACGATATGACGTCATCACCCAAGTCCATATGAGATAGTCCTTTGGTGCCAGCATGAGCTAAGTCATGATGATAAATCCATGAAGCATTAATTTGGCCTACTGGATTGGCAGGCTTTTGGACCTCTCGAACATTCTGAATTTTTCCTTGAGGTAAAGCAGATGTATGTCGGATGGCTGGGACAAAATAATCTAAGAAACAGCTACCAGACCAGTTTCCTGGAAACCATTTATAGGCTCTTCTACCACACACAAAGTAGCAATTTTCCACCTTAGTGGTGATATTACTATTTATATAACCTTGTTCAGAATGAAACACCTTCTTATCGATCAATCCCAGCTGTTGGTAGAGAACGGAATTAATTCTTACCTCTTTGTATGTTTTATGCACCAGTTCACAAAATGAATCGTAGGTTGTGTTACAGTAGGAGGAGTTATTATTACACCTTTAGGGAACTGTCACATTACAAAAACTCCATCCTACCTTGACTTTACCAAATTTCTGAAAACACACAGTTTCATTTCGATGGTTAAACAGATGTAATGCTATCCTGTCTTTTGAAGTGACATTTGAAGTGTCATAGATCAGATTCATCCAGGTTTCATTAGCCCCTAAAGGGACTGTAGTTAGCATCAATCCCCCATGAACAGTAGGTAAAGCAGTACAGATCCAACAGTCAGAGACATTGAGGGATGATGCATAGGCAAATTTAATAGCTTGGTATGTGCTGAAAGGTGGATGCCAAATAGCTTGCTTGGTGTGATGCGTCGATGGAGCAGGAAATAAAAATGGCCACATTAAAACTAACAGTACAACAAGAATGATCACCAAAATGGCTGTCCAATATTTTTGTGGAAATGGTTGTTGAGTGTGCGTAGTGTCAGGAGTTTTGAGTTTTCTAAAAGGATAAATGCTAGGCATCATCAGGTACTGGAACAGTTCTACTTCGAGTGCGAGTAGCAATGGGAGGAGAATCTGGATTTGAAAAAGCTAAAGGCTGTTGATCTTCAGATAGCACAACTTTTTTGACGTGTGAAATGTGGATCCAAGTTGGAGATCCTTGCAGTCGCACAGCAGATGACGCTGTCAGAAGAACCAGGAAGGGCCCCTTCCAGCACGGCTGGAGCGCTGTTTTTCTAGAGAAGGACTTAACGTAAACCCAATCCCCTGGTTGTAGGGCAGATGACAGGAAAGGATCTGGAAGATGTTGAGTGGCTGCTACTTGTCGGTGGTGAAACTGTAGGAAAGAAACAAGAGATTTGCAGTACAAAAGGATATCATTATCAAATGCATCATATTCAGAAAAGGGTGGTGGTGGTGTCATGGGCATACGCAGAAGGTGACCCATGAGAATTTCATGTGGAGAAAGACCCTTAGTAGGATGCAGTTGTGCTCGCATATAAAGTAAGGCTAGTGGTAAGGCCTGCACCCAGGTTAAGCCTATTTCTGAAGTGACTTTAGCAAGTCTAGTTTTCAAGGTCTTGTTCATGCGTTCAGTAATACCTGATGCCTGTGGTCTATACGGACAATGAAATTTCAAAGTAATGCCTAGCATTGTACACAATGATTCAACTAACTTAGCAGTAAAATGCGTTCCACGGTCAGAGTATATTTGACAAGGAACACCAAAACGAGGTATCAATTCATAGCACAATTTTTTTGCAACTGAAATAGCATCATTTTTAGCACACAGGTAGGCTTCTAACCATCCCAAAAAAATATCAGCAATAGTCAAAAGATATTTAAAATAAGTTCAAGTGGGGAGTTCAATAAAGTCCCACTGTAAAGCACAAAATGGTCCCATTAGTTATGGCACCAGCTGAGCGGGAGCCAGAGTGCCTTTTGAAATGTTATGCTGTAAACAAATGGAGCACATGCTCAACAAATGTTGCACAGAAGTAGAAAGTCCTGGGGCGAACCAATCCTTCTGGATTTCTTTGATTAATGCTTGTACCCCTACATGAGCTGGCAAATGATATGCTTTTATAAGAGAATTTAACATAGATATAGGGCAAATTAATCTGCCATCAGGATGCTGCCAAATTGAATCAGAGCATTGGAAACAACTGTGGGCCAGGTATATTTTTCTTTCTGATTCCGATGCTTCACTTTGTAAAGCTTTCAAGACAGTAGTGTCAAAAGTAACCATTTGTAAGATAGGCTGCAGAAATTGTCCCTGAACAGTATGTGAAAGAGCAGCCTGCTTGGCAGCCCAGTCAGCCAAATTATTTCCCTTAGCTACTAGGGAGTCGTTAGACTGGTGAGCTGCACACTTGACAGCAGCAATTTTGGAAGGTAATAATAAATCCTGTAAGAGGTGATCAACATACAGGTAATTTTTAATTGGTGCCCCAGAGGATGTCAAAAACCCCCTTTCCTTCCATAAAGTACCAAAATCATGAACAACACCATGGGCATAACGTGAATCAGTATAAATAGTAACAGATCTGTCTTTGGCCATTTTACATGCATGTGAATGTGCCACTAATTCCGCGGCTTGTGCGGAAGTGCCAGGTGGTAATTGTCCAATTTGTATAACTGCAGATGGCGAGCAGACTGACCATGCAGCCTGGAGTTCACCAAGATTATTTTGTAAACAGGACCCATCTACAAAAAGAACTAAATCAGAATTAAGCAAAGGAACATCTTGCAAATCCAACCTAGGAGAAAGA